>NC_060262.1:916056-1221408 GCF_021901455.1 Neodiprion lecontei
TCTCGTGAAAAAAGTGGCGATACGTCAATCTTTGCGAAGAAGTTGAAAATAATTGTTCAACATCGAAAAGTGTTTAGGCGCGTGTTTGCATCGTTTTTTAAGCATTGCTAAGCGTTTAAGAACCGAGCTGGCATTAACGTTACCCGACGTACACCGCGGGAAGGCTGCTCGATCGGATAACGCTATTGTTGGCGGTTCTTAAACGCTTAGCAATGCTTAAAAAACGATGCAAACAAGCGCCTAAACACCTCTAAATGCTAAAAAATTCCGTTCATCGTAGATCAGACCTTCTCATTTTTAAATTCCTCGCAAAGATCGACGTATCTATACTTTTTTCACAAGAAAATTTTGAACCACGTTTTGGGCCTGTTCGAAGACGAAAACCAAAAATGACCGAGAGTACAATTCACTCACTTTTCAGTGAGACAAAAAAAAAAAAAAATAGGAGATTCCATTTGAAAAACAAAAGTTGGGCCACAACGGGCCCAGCAGTAGGTCCCAGACCCAAAAATCTCTCTAAGAAAGATTTTTCAATTTAACGCTTAATCCTCGACATATTTGAGCATATTTGAAAAAAAATGGGACACCTTGTTTACGAGATGCAATTTTATCGCGACGGAGATTTGTATCAAGAGGAAGAAATTCCGTATTTTTTCTCTTGCGGAATTTCTGTCCGTTTTCCTCGTTTTTCCGAACTCATTCTTTATCTGCGAGTAGTTTCTTTTACCGCGTCCGAGGCGGATCACCGAGGCGAGACAGGTATTAGGCGGGTGGGCGAGGCTCGATTACGGTTACAGTTAGCCGTCGACGGAGGCTAGCCGAGAGCTAATGGACTTGTCGTGTCTCCCCGAGCATCCCGTATTGTTGTTCCACCAACTTTCCGTTCGTCCGTCCGAGGAAATTCCAGCATGCTCCTCGGGCACGCGCCCGCACCCGGAATCTAAGCCCCGTGGTTCCGGCCCCCAACGAACCACTTCCGGCCGGTCGCCCTACAGGTGGTCTCTCTCTCGTGGCCTACCTGCAACCGGGTACCTGGTTCGCTGCCCTTCGCCGTTACTCGCCGGCTACTTTGCGCCTCGATCGCCGCAAGCTCGATTCGCAGCTACGCAATAAGAAGAGAAAAAAACCAACCGGTCGAATCGAAAACGGTTTTTCTCTGCGCCTGAGAGGTGACGATTTCGTTGTGGATTTTTCATGCGAGAGAAATTGGAAGGACACTGGATTAGTTTTTACCGATCGAAGCGGAATTCACTCCGAAATTGCGAGGATCCGATCTTTGAAGAATCGGTAACTCCTTCGATTGGTGAAAAATCGTTACGTCCTTCGGGACTTGATGTTATCTCGAAGATTTTCATTTTTTCTTTGGGTTTTACTTTCATGATATTTTGCCAAACATTTCCCCGCCGATTTCAACGAACAGATATACCCGATACGCGATAGAATCGGTGATTGCTGCGAAGCGTATCCACGATCTCTACGAAATTTCATTAGTAATAATCCGAAAATTGTCCAAGATTTTCCAGCCCAGATTTATTCGAAATATCGAACCGATTTCTGCCGATTTCAGCCGTCACCGTACGCAATGGAAAAAATTCCAACAGTCGATTTCCAGTTCTCGGTAAAGTCGACGATATCTCGAGTTGAAAAACCTTGTGAAAAATGGCGGGTACCCGCGTTGTCGTTTAAAAAACCCGATGGACTATGAGTGACAGGGAAAGAGTCGAGTCAAAAAGAGAGGAAAAAAATGAGGTAAAACATGCGGCATGTATTTGAAAAAACGGCGTAAATACCCAGAGGTATCCTTGAGCGCGCGTGCTGCACTTTGAGGCACGTACTTAGTGTCCGCGTACGTGCCTCGCGATGAGTGCGAGGAGGCCATTTCGAGTGCGTCGGTGCACGCGCGGCCTCGAGAAGTCTATCTTCGCAAATATGTGTCGTATTCAGGATACGCAACATGTCGCGGAGCCGAAGCACTTTGCTCTTGCAGCTCGCACGGGATTCGTACGTGTGCATCGTTCGGGCTGAACGCGAACGATTTGCGATCGCGTGAAACCGATTTCTCTTTCTTTCTTCTCCCCGATCGTTGCGATTTTCCGCGCGATCGCTTCGTGCTTCACTCGAATTATCGAACTGCAATTCTTTTAGTAATTGTTTTATTTTTTTTTTTTTTTTTTGAATTCGTTTTTCGAATAAAGTATAAAAAGTTAATTTTGCTTACATGCTTTCAAAACGGATGTCACGATTCAATATCGGTACGATTAGCCGTTCGTTGAATCGTTCGTATCGATTTATCGTTGTGATTTAAAATCGACTGCAACGATGTCAAAGTTTACATCTATAAGCTAAATTCTCCCATAAATGTATCTCGAACAATTTACACTTCGGTATATTATAATGCTTGTACAATTATACAATCGATACGGGGACAAAAATTCTGATAAAATTTTCGAGCATTATAACGAAGGAAAATAGACGCAACGCGGAAAATCGTTATTACGGGAAATAAAATTAACAAGTTCCAATCGGTTATCGAATGATTCGTCTGAGAATTATTGTGGGAAATTATTTTTTGTTAAATCGATGATTCGACGAAGACACGGCTCGTCAGCGCAAGTCAGAGACTGCAGCAGATAGCCGGGATCAATTAGCTTAATGCGTTTCTTCGAAAAACAGTAACTATATATTAATATTTATTATAAATCGTTACTTGGTTCTTGCAACCGCGACAGAAACGAGAGATATTTTTTACTGCTCGTTGCCGAACGTTGTGATATAACGCTTGTTCTAAAAAAAAAAAAAAAAAAAAAATTCCCAAATTCCAGGCTGAAGCTTGCAACGCTAACGTAAAGAAACGTTGGGGGGGGATTCGCTGTTTTGCAAGTTTAGAGTGACTTTGAAGCAGTCAAGTTTTGAAAATATGAATATTAGGGTCGTTCATTTTTTAACTTTTTTCTTTCAAAGTGCTACTGAAAAAAAATTGTCGTGAAACCTTGAGGAAGTGGGAAAATATTTCGAGGTTGTTGCCGATTATTGAAATATTTGTTGTTTACTTCAATATTTGTCATAAATTCTACGAGTAGAACCCTAAAAAAAAAAAAAAAATGTAAAAAAAACACAAGCCAGCCTAAACGAATACGTTTTGTGGTGTTACAATTTACCGCACTTCAGAAATTCCCCTAAACACGAAACAGCGATTTTTACGAAAACGTGAATCGTTACGACAACGTTGCTAACTTCACCTCCGTGCAAAAAATTGCGCATCTAAGAGGAATGGGGATAAAAACGGGCGGGATCGTTGGTTCGAGAACCGATCTCGATCCGATATTTGCAGGGCGGTTTGTACGCAACGCCCGTAACAAAAGGCCCAACCGTCGTCGTGCGGGCAATTATTGCAACGTCAGCTCTTCGATAGTTGACGAGATCTCGCGTTTCTTCTCGGAAGCGGCGTGATCCGAGCACACACCAGGCGGTGGATCGCGTTCACGCACCGAGCGATCATGAATGGCACGGCGTCGAGCCCAACACCGCGTGCATTAACGCCCGCGTTAATTATCGCCACGGTACAACGCAGATGCCATTCCGCACCGGTCCAAAGACCGCGAAGCCGACCTATGGATGCATGACTCACTTTAGCCCGGTTTCGAGTTACCGATATTAAGAGCGCGCCGCGATTTCCACCTCGTTTTTCATTCCTCTCTTCGTCGGTTGAATTTATATTTTGTAGGAACGAGCCTGTTTCACTGATTGACGATTTCAGGTTTCCTCGCCGATCGTGGTCGAGTTTTAGGTTAGGTTAAGAGTTTATGCTTGGCCAGGATTTTTCAAAAATCGATTGTTTTTTTTTTCTCCAAATTTCATTTTCGTAATATACGTATACTCAAATACGTCCGCAAAAAATTTCATGTCGATCCGACAAATATTCTTGAAGTTACGCGCAGATTTGCAAAAACGTCCCGGAGCGTTTGAAAAGCACTTTCAAACTTTGAACGCGCTTTTCTCAAAACTATGCTCTCAAAGTCGGTGAGCAAGATTTCTCGAAAACGGCTGAACCGATCAGTATCAAATTTTTACACAAGCCTGATGAATATATTTTTCAGTCCTTGATCGAAGGTTTTTTCTCATCGATAAACATTTTCTATTACAATTAAGGCGTAACTTTTGATGAAGAATCGATTCTTTTTTTATAGTCGCCGTTTTATTAGAAATTAATATTTTGATTTTCCGTCGCTTAAAGACCAGATAATAACTTATATCAATTAAATATTTTTTATTTTTTCATTTCAGACGATCCAGTTCAGAAATATCTTGCTCACCGCGAGACGCCTTTTTTTACAGACGCTCCCGGAGATCGGCTATAGCAGCTTTAAAGATCATTATTTTTACAACTGAAAAGTATCGGAACGAAGTTCAATGCTAACCCAATATGTATATAATTTTTTTACATCAATAAATAGAAATCCCTTCTCATGAAACAATTGTTCAGAAATAGCTTTTTCCGGCATCCTGGCTAGGTATAACCCCGTAAACGATCGCAACTCACTCCTGAAACTCGGGAAATTTACCGCTTTGCAACCCGATGACTTGATTTCCGCGAGATTCAGAGTCGATTTTTCAACCGATTACAAATTTTCAGGTTTCACATCCTTCGTAGTAAGTAAACTGAAAACTCTGTCTAAAAAGAGTATTCGTTTATGCTTCTTTTGTTGGCTTGCTCCGATTATAATTAAAGCTAAAGAGTTTAAGAACGAGAGTTGTATAATTAACTGAATTCCTAATAAGTAAAAAAAGCGTACATTTTACATACCGCCGATAACGTTTCGTTTCTTGTGGCTTGATGTAAAGCTGCTGAGTTTTAGGTTTGGGTTATAACTCACATAATATGCGTATGGGTACGATCTAGTATTATAACCAAGTGTAGAAAAGGAAAAAAAATGGAACGGATGTTGGTAATTAAAATGTGAAAACGCGATAAATAACAAGCTTATACTTCAGGTATACGCGAGAATGACGTGAAACGAAAACGGTGTCGCGGTGAGTTGGGGATTTCGAACTAAAATTAAATCGCGATAAGGGAAATATTATTATTCCGTGTAAAAAAAGTAAAATATAGCAAGATTAAGAAATACTTATACCGTAATTAACTCGTCACAATTAATTAAAAATTGTATAATTGAGTGCTACATTACCCTGGTATCAATCTTCTTTCTTTTCTTTTTTGTTTGTTTGTTCAAGCTTCGAAGAGGTACAAATTTTGCACAAGAATTATAACGGAAGAAAGAAAAAAGAAACCGTGTACGACGAGAAGAGAGAATGAAAATGAAAATAAGAGACTTCTTCGCGTCTCGCAACGAGACAACGATATTGCGACGTCTTACAATTAGCTGCAGTTTTGTGTCGTAAGAGGTTACTGACACTGACGAGAGGGGGGGATTTTTGTTGCAGCTGATGATGACGATCTGATGAAAAGCGCGAAATTCGCGAAATGCAATACGCGTCGCCGTCGCATTCTAGACGGACGACGAACGTCGTTTGTGTAAAAACGCCGAGAGCTTTGCGAGATCCTGCGAATCTCGCGAGTTCGCAGATTCCGTTCGAGGTGCGAGTTATGGGAAGAGAAAATTGGGAAAAATTATTGACGTAAATCGAATCACGTCGCCGCCTACAAATTTATTCTCTCTTTCGTGTAACTCAAACCTACGCGATTCGCGATACGGAAATCCGTAGAAATCTATGGAGGGATTTTATAAAACGATGGTCCCCCTTTTCATTTCTTTTTCTCGTTATTTGTTCGCAGCGTTCTAAAAAAAAATATCCAACCGCCATGCGCAAAACCGGCTTCCCTTCCCTTCCTTCGATCGCGTTCGGCAGGCAGCCGATTGGCCTCAAAGTGATACTATTGTTATTTGTTTGTTAGTAGATAAAGCAGCGGAATATGGTACAAGGTGGTTACACGTACGAATTGGCATGCGTGTATAAATATGTTACGTATAGTTGTGGCCCAATTTTCAGGCTATGAAATTGTTGTGAACGCTGTAAAATCAGCTCTCCTTCGTTTTTCGTCGTGCATTTCTCTCTTTTTTTTTTTTTATTAATCTTTTACACGATAACTCGCAATTAGTTTACAATCTCGGTTTCTTGCATATGCGTTACGGTTGTTATTCCATAAATTATTAGTTGAAAAACAACATATAAATTACGTGGAAAGGGAAGAAAATTGTTGTTTTACGATTGTCTGGTTCAGGGACTTTTCTTCGTTACTATCGCCGGCGGAGCGATTTATACAAGCTAATGTGAAAATTAATTGGCAAAGAACGTAAATGTCGCGAATTCGAAACGGAACGAGAATAAAAAACGACGCTTTTAAGATATCAAATCTGTACTTTATCGAAGATTTTTTCACCATGCAAATCAATCTCTCATAGATCCATGAGTGTTGAATCTCGTTAATCCATCCGTACATTATACCATAATTGATTTGAACTCACGCTGAAAAGCGACGCGACGTTGATCTTCGAGTACAGTAAAGAAAAAATATTACGGATAAATGGAATAATATTTACTGCCATCCGTGGAATGATCGAATCGATATCAGTAGGAGAGTATAAAAATTGATAAGCTGCCATGAAGTCGGGCTGGTAAGTCACAGGGCTTGTGGTGACCAAGTGGGGGGAAGAAAAGGAGAAGAAAAAAATTATACACCTCTTCAAGCTCAACGTATTTCTCCCTTTTCCGCTCGATTATTTGCTCACTCGTTACGTATGGTTTACATTTTGTCATTATATGTGTGTCTGTACGTATACACGCACTCGCTTCAGGTCTCAAATCTTGGACAAAGATATCGTCCGCATATACGGAAGATATAGAGGCATAAACGAGGCTAAGAAATGGAATAAAAAAATGTTAAAAAAAACGAAAGAAACGGAAACAGGGGAACCCGCGGAGGGAGTACGACATTTTTTGAATTATTTGTCCCTCTCGTTTTACTCGCATTTCTTCCTTCGTCAAATAAATATCTCTCGGCAAGCACGCAGTGTCGCGTCTATTTCACATCGTGTATGCACAGATTATGTCATATATATATGCACGAGGGGGCGAGGCGGGATTTTCAAAATGTTAATATTTGACCACCGTCGCCACCGATGAATAAGGAGATATAGAAGAGAAATCGTCGCCGTTTGTCCGCTCGCAAGGACCGTGTATAAAGCCGCCGGAGGAATCGAAGCTACGGCGAGTTGCGGGAAGGTCCGAATTTCTCAATATTTTTACGTTTCGCACTATTTTCTCGCGCGAATCATTTTTAATTTTCACGTTGATTACAGGAGATCGAAAAAAAAAAATAAGGTACGAATTGAAATTGTCAAACTCGAAACTTGTTTGCCGACTTTTTCGCCGATACTTAAAACAAATAGAAAGATTTTGACAAATATTATATATACTTATACGTATATGTGAGTAATTGATATAAGAGAGATGTTTGATTAAGCGTGCAGTGTACGTATTATGGTAAACAGCATTGTTTTTGCGTATTAAGTGCCTCAAATAGAATAACCAAGCTGCCTGATATGCGAGACAGTAAGTTAAACTATTACCACAATCATTGTAGAGTACTTAGAATAGTAGAATTTAACAAAACGAAAATGTGTTTGTATTTAAAAAAAAAACACTCACTGCATGCTGATTATCTTCTTTCCCCAAAAGTCAGTCGTCAATTCTTCAAGATCTTCTCTTCTGACAGTCACTTATCTGAATTTTTTCGATTATACGTGCTCGATATTTAATTACAAGAATACAGTTTATCTGTTTTTTTGTTTGTTTCCTTTTTTTACAATGCAATCCCGACTCGCGTGCAGTTACGAAGTTGGAGCGAAAAAAAAGAAAGAAAGAAAGAAAGAAAAAGAGTGCGAGAGAGAGAGAGAGAGAGATGAAAAGAAATTATATAGATTAGGAGAAATTCAGAGACAGATGGAATGGAGAGGAGGGGAAAAAATGATTAAGAAGAGTGGGAGAAAGTTTGATTCGGCGATGAAAAAAAGAGATGGGTTTGTAAAACGGAGTGGTAATAAATGAAGAGAGAGAGAGAGATAGAGAGAAAGAGAAATACGGGGATAAAAAATCGATCCGCGAAAGTGACAAAAGTCTCGAGTCGAGCCCGTATCTGTCACCGGGCAAACAAGAACTAAGAAGACACGCGCTCAACTCCAGCACGGCTTGGCCCCGAGGCCCTCGAAGGTGGACGACGTCTCGCTCCCCTCCAAAATACCCGGCAGCCCCCACCAAAGTCGGAGAACCCGCGGCATTCGGCCGACGACGTCATACGACACCCTCGGCTCACGGCGAAGCTCCGAGCGATCGGTTCGAGCCTCGATCACGTCGAAAGCTGCGCGAAAATAATTGGCGAGATGAAACCGAAGGGTTGGACGAGTCGCTTTGAACCTCGACGCTTCAATCTTGCGGAAAAGCGTGCGTTTCGGGGAAAAAAATTAAAGTTTTGCGCGTCGTTTATCACGCGCTAATTCGAATATCAATCTCGTTGCGTTTCTATTTCGACGATTCATACGGACGTTGAAAACTTTCGAGATGAAAGCTCCTTACAAGCTTTTCGCACCAGCGAATCTCATCGTGAATAAAATAACAGGCAGTCCGCGGAATTTACTCGGGCATTTATGAATCGTTGATCGTCGACAGGTGATAGATAATACATTGTTTGTCAATTTTGACAAGCAATAAAATTGACCTCCGATCGTCGGGAAACTGGTAAAAATCCGATGCCGGAACGCATGTGCCGAAAACGATATTCCGCATCGCGGGTTTGGGTCGATGTTTTCTCTCCTCGGTGATATTTTGCAACGATTCGAACGCGAGAACGACAACAAGTGATGAAAATGAAAACGAGAAGGAGAAAAGATAACATCGAGACTCGCACGTACGTTCAAATTCACTGTCACCGCCGACGCAGACCCGCAGTTTCGCCAAACTGAGAAGCAAGCAAAATTCGGCAACCAAAACGAGGCGCGCGTGTGCAAGACTGATCGTGTTTGAGATACAGGCATGCAATTACCGCGCGTAACGTGTAAGCATATAACGAATATATCCCCGAGCGATCGATCGCGGTCGTTAAAATAATAAATTACGTAGACTCGGGAGGATTTCGGGTCGACGATCGATCGCCGGATCGAAACATTTATGTAACAGACGAGGTTGTGTAAAGCGTTTTACGAAAAAATACAGACTAGTCCACTTTGAACAAGCCTTAACCGATATTATAGATCACGAATCGATCACCGATTATTGTCGAATTCATTTTATCCGCTTGACTCTCCTCGTCGCGCTTTTCGTTCGACCCGATTTTTCTTTCTACCGTAAAACTCTGCGCGGGTGTCGCGGTTTGTTTGCAAAATACTACCTGAAATGTTGTTCAATTCGAGCACCGACACGTGCACAGCGTCGATCCGTGATAGTTCGGTGAACCGTGGAAACGCAACGATTTCGAAATCGCGCAAACGATCGTCGGCGATGCTGCTCACCGGGCAAAACATAACAGCGATTATTGTTTGCTTGTTTTTTTTTTTTTGTTTTTTAATATCGTTATGCGTGCACACAATTTTGCCATCTGTTTCTACGAATCCACGCGCGTCGTTGTTTGCCACTTCTTTCTTTCTCCCTTTCATTTCCATTATTTCCTTCTTTGTCTCTGAGCATCGGACGAAATCGGATGAGGATCGATCGAGGATCGAGATCGAATTTCGAACATTGAGTACGAAGATTGAAATATTTCATCGCGTATGCTGCAGAGAAGATGCGTTATCGGTCGGTACGATCTGCACTGCAGCGCAGTTCTTCTGCATCAGTGATTCACCCGACGACAATTTGTTATGTTATATACATATATATATATATATATGTACCACGTGAATGCGTGCGGCATGTACGTGTTTTATGTGCATATATATATATATGTGTGTGTGTGTGTATACATTGCCGCCGGAAACGATCCGCCATTACTTTCCTGACACGTGATGACTCTCGATTAACATTATACTGATTCCACTCGCTGATACATTGCTCGCTTTCATGGAAACTTACCAAAGATCTAAATGTCGCAAGAAAAATGAGTATTTTTCCAACCGATTTTTTCATAAAACCTGGTATCGGATCTACTTTCAAGCGCAAACGAGCTTTATTTTCAATCACTGTTTATTCATCTTATAATTACGAATTGATAAGAGGAGAAAGATCATGCTGTAGCGAGAAACGTAAAAATGTGTCTAAATAATGGTTTGAATGTTGTTACAAATGTTGCTTTGAAAAAAAAAAAAAGAAACAAATACCTAACGATAAAGAAAAGTAAATACCTACAATGAGCTTTCGTAAAATCTGGGATCCGATCTACTTTGAAGCGTTGAACAGCTTCAATTTCCATCACTGTACATTAATTTTATAATTACGAAAGATGATCCTATCGCGAGAAAAGTAAAAGTTCGTTTAAAAAATCGTCTAAATCGTGGTGTAAATTTTGCCAAGAACCTAGAGGTATAGACGACGCCCGGGTTTTGTACCAGCGATTTTCTTAAGGCCGCGGTGTTAGCATAGGTCCTCAGCTCGTTGTTACTGCGATGGATTTTTGGGGAGTTGGAAGACGTGGCCAGGCAAAGATTACGCATATACAGAGCCGGCCTGCCCTCTGGCCTTTTGCCGGTCCCCAAACGCTGGGGAGGATCAAGCCGTGTGTATATACACTTCGGAACCTAAGCTAACGAGCAAATATTTTTCGCGTTTAAGTCCCGCTGCAGTCCGAGGTCCCAACGGGCCTGAAAGAATACATGTCTCTTTTTGCATCTTGGGCCTGAAGAACTTCGTCACCCGAACCGGAGAGTTTTTTTTAAAACTTTGCAGCCTTTTTTTCTCTACATCATCTAGATATGTTTCAAATTCTTTTTCTCTCTGCAGCAATTTTATTACGGAACTGCGGAGTTTCTTTACCCAAATACGAAGAAGAGAACGATGAGAAGAAATTTTCACTGGTGTATTGTTCGCTAATTCACTAAACTTTTGCGGGTCTTTGGAAAAGAAGAAAAATCTAGATTTCGATTGCGAATAAATGGAATATCTTTCCTGTAACTAAACCTGAATGTGGTGGAAATTTAAATACTGTTACGAAGAGAAAAACAAAAAAAAAAAAAAAAAACAAAACAAACCGGGTACAACCGCATGAACCGACCGAGCGATAATTCGAAATAGAACTGAACGTAAATCCTGATGTCACAGAGGGTGAAAACCCGTGAGGTGAGCGATAAATGACGAGATAAGCTCGGTGGAATCAAATCATCTTTCCAAACCACAATCAGCCTCATAACCACACAGAACGAAGAGATAAGGTGACGTTCTCGACGTATAAATGTTAGATCAAGTCAAGTTTGAGGTTGTATTACCTCTAATCGAATCGATAAGAAATTAGAGTGAAAATTCATTATTGTACGGGAAAAGAGAATTTTGATTTCAGATCATTTAGCAGAGGTGATGCTTGAATTTGAAAAACTATCAATTAACTACATTTAGGGACAAAAACAATTATTGTTCAAATTTCATGGACATCTTAGAAAGCCCGTTGGCGAGTAAATCAAATCCGAATTTACGGTTGTAATCAAAGAAAATTCTACTCTTCTAACGATTCCTCTTATTTTCACTACTTGATTGAAAAAGTTTTAGAAATTTTGTCGGACGCTTTTACGGTGGGATTAAAATCCCACTGTCTACACCCGATCTAGTTTATTGTAGCAATTTCGACGTCTTGTTTCGATTATCGATTATATAATAATAATCAATCGTATTTGACCGTAACTAGTTGACATTAATTCCCACTTTTTATTAACCGGTAAATACTTGCTCGATAAAAATAGATTGAAGTTTTTCATTCTAGTTGACAAACAGGTTTGACGACTGAATAATTAAAAAACGTAAAACACTGGGTGAGAAGAAACTAAAACAAAAAAATTCCACGAGTCAGATCGGTGATACGTCAAAGCCACTGTAAGGATATCCAATACCTATAAAACTTCGTTTTTCAAATAAAGCGAGACTATTAGAACACTGTTTCTATCAACCTAATCGGGAATAAGTTTTCCCCGGGAATGAGACGAGAAGTTTTTCGAATTTGGTTACTTGCCAAACGCGCATATTCGAAGCATTAGATCACCAATCTCCGGGGCTAAGAACCAACCGACCCGCCAAATTGGTGTTCGTTACGGCACGACATCATTGTTCACGGAATCCAACCGGGCACTTTTTCCTTTCACAAACCGAATACCGCAAAAGGACACTAAATACCGTCGATAAAACTAACCTGGACAGAGGTCCTCCGGGTGAGTGAGGAGTCGGTGGTCCCTGATCGTGGTCCTGATGGTGATGCGGCGTCGAGTTTGGATGGTGGGCGTACATGTTCTCGATGTATAGCTGATCGGCGACGCGGTCCGAGTCCTGGAGGCCGTGGGCCTGGGTCGACGGTGGTTGCATCGCGGTCAGATGGGTGAAGGACTGCAGCCGGGCCTGGTCCTGGGAGGGCGAGTAATCTCCCGCATCCTGGGAGGGGTGCCGGTGAGGAGAGAGGCCCGGGTCTTCCCGAGGGCTGCGGCTGGACCCGGGGGAGCTGCCGGTTCGGACCGGCGGCGAGGCGCCGGCGCGTATCTGGTGGAGGTAGGCCTCCTCGGGGAGGACGCCGTCGAGGTGGTTGTGGCCCCCGCCCCCCGGGAGGTGGGTAAACATCAGGGCCCCGATGCCGGCCTCGCGAGCCCCGACCTGACGCATCGCCGCGGCTATACCGCTGACCCGGTGCTCCTCCTCCTCCTCGGCCTCCTGGTGCTGCTGCTGTTGCTGGTGGTGGTGGTGGTGATGGTGGTGGTGGTGGTGCGGGTGTCGGTGATCGCCGAGGTGCGACTGCTGCTGCTGCTGCTGCTGGTGCTGGTGCTGTTGGTGGTGCTGCTGGTGCTGGTGATGGTGCTGCTCCGTCGGCGAGAGAGCCTCCGTCGCGTACCGATGCATCGTCGAGTGCGGCATGTGACTGTGACCATGCTGGCCCTCCGAGTCCACCGAGACCTCCTCGCCCGCTAGGCTATCCCCACCACCCTCCCCCGTCGACGGGGCCGCTTCTCCCCCCCCGAGAACCACGAAACGCTCATCGCTCCCTCGCTCCGACGGATGGGGATGCACCCGGTTATCCTCGTCGTACTCCGGCGATCCCTCCTCGCCGAGGTAACCCCTTCAACATTTGCAAAGGTCATAAAATCCCGGCAATTACATGGAACAAGGCTCGAGAGTCCTGGGAGTAGGTGTTTTGGTACGATTGTAACCGCGACGAGACTCGTATGTTGCGGGCATTTTCATGCTTAAACAATGCCGGGGGTAGCCGTTCTTGACAATCCGATCTTACGGACTCCGTATCGTGGATACGACGGAACGGGAATAGTCGGAATAATGGAACCGAGTAGGCACAGAAGTAACTCGAAATTACTCCAACGTCACGGAGTAAGCAATTCACAAAGTGCAAGGGTCAAGAATTTTGTGCTGCAATACGACGACTGACCCGAGGCTACGTCAAGTTTGCGCGATATCTCCAACCTTCATCATCGAGGCCATTAGTCACCTTATAACACTTGAATTTCACCACCAAATTGTCAGCGCATCGTTCGTCTTCCAGCGCTCTCAAAGTTCTTTCAAGCCACTTGAGAGTTTCACCATTTTTAGGCACCGAACAGAGTTATTTAAACCCCGGTTGATCCAAACCCTGAGCTCTTACTTTTACTTCGAATTTTCAGCTGGAATCCGTACCGCGCTATCCGCGTTGAAGAAAAACGTGCGGCCAACTAAACCGAATTGATTCTTTCAATGAGGACGTGATCGAGTCGATGATCGACACTTGGAACGCGGATTGGTATTACCACATTGCCTGCAGGTGAAGCGGCTTGACTGTGAGTATTTTTCAAAAATTAGCCCTATGAAAGTGACGGTGAAAAACGGTTTAAAAAAAAGAACAGTCAAGAAGTCACCAAGGCAATGTCGCTGATCGTTTCAGCGCCTAATAATAATTACTCAATACGTATATCTGGCTACTTCTTATTGCCACCCTCAAGTGGGCACTCCAATGAAATGCGTGTCTGCACTCGAGAAACGGTGATATAAACGTGACACGAGCTCGATATTCCGTCCGAAGATTTGGTGAATGTTCCCGAGGAATAACGGATCCGGGAGTGACGTATGAAACAGGAACGAAGAGGATGACGTGCCTTCGGCCGACCGTCCGAAAGGTATTACGGGAAAACTACGAGGGGTAAGATTCGGTCCGTGATCCCACGGGCAACGGATCGGATTAAACGGCACTCACCCGAGCTGGTGGAGGGTGTAGCTCGTCCCGTGCTCCTCGTCCTGATCAACGACTCTCCCTGGGAGACCAGCTGCGGCACCGCCGGCGCCATTTTCGAGTCGTCGGTGTCCCGCCTCCAGCACGCCCACGCCGTCCCCACCGTCGTTCGCCGACGGGAAACGCAGCTGGTGCCGACGCCGAGGAGCCGCTGCAGCCGCCGTCGACGACGAGGACGACGAGGAGTCCGGCTCTCCGTTGACGAGTTCCATAGGATGATCGGAGGAATCGGCTCCGGAGAATTCCGTCGGAACGATGATCTGGTTATACTCCATCATGGCTGAAATCAAACGAACCGGGTCGAAATTTAGCGCCTAAAGTTAAAGACAGGAGAGTGGGTTCTATTTCAGTGCAGTGTCAGACTTGGACGCTAAAAATTACCGAAACTTCCCAATTTACCGAGCTTAGACTGAAAGTAGGGTATCTTTGGAACCTACTTTAACCCTCCAGAGGTTGGGTTAAACCTCATTGCTCGAAACCCTCATTCGACGCTCAAAATCCTACCTCGCTGATAAAGTTCCGTCGATTGAATATGATTGAAATACAAGAAATACGATTAAAACGTACGAAATCAAATTAAAATCCCAATAAACAGGAATTGGTTTACACATGCGTCCAATCGTATTTTCTCTATATTGAATCGGTTGAAAGGGTTTCTATATTCGTGAGAACGTTGAATAAATACAGTTGAAATGCAATGCTTAATTTTCAAATGTTGCCGAAACTCATCAAAATTATGTCGAAGTAGCTTAAATGTCGCTTTAATAACATATCTATAACGTCAAAATAGGTTGAATCGTCAACCGAGAGCGTGAAAGTAGAGTTTAATCTTAAATTTTTAGGAGTTGGAAGGTCAATGCAGGATTTCCAGGTTCAATTTCCTTCAAAGTAGGTTCATACGAAGCTTGGTAGGGCAAAATGCAGGCGCCAAATTTCGACGTGCCCGGTTTTTGGCCATCGCTACCCAGCGATTAGCGCGCGCAGTCGAAGGTGACGGGCGGACACTGATAACCGAAACGCAGCGACGCTTGATTTTTTTTTCATTACTTCAATTTCGCTTCATTTCATTGTAACCGGCGGGGCTCAATGTACGTTCGTAAGTATACGTCTACATGGATGTACGTACAAGGTCTAAGTTCACCACGAACAGTGACTCTAGTACTGATATAAACTTTTCGACGACCTTCATGCGCCTCATGTCGTGTACCAATCCCAAATACTCTTATCGCGGACGGTTATAACGACCGACCCAACGAAAATCGTAGATTCGTAAAGGAATCCTACCATCCCACCATTACGAATCGCGTCGTAAAGGACTTGGCCAAGAGTCCAGCTGCACTCGCCGAGATCACGTATTGTCAATGCGGTCGGATGCTTTTAAAAAAACTATCCAAGGATGTATGCAGATTCCACCATCATCTGATATCTACGATATTCGCTAAGAAGTATAGAAATCGCATTTCAGAAATCACCGACGCTGTAGGTCGCGTAATTCAATGACCGCAGTCTCTGTAAATCCTCGGGAAAGAAGCTTTTCGCCAGAACGAGTGCCGCGAACTTGAGTGAAGTTACTTTGCGCGTAAACTTTGGGATGAGAACCCGGTCTTCCTTCTTCCTTGAATACCTGCAATCATCGAAATGGTCCTTTCGTCCCGATCGTAGACGATTCGACCACCGGTCACGTTTCGATGACCGCGTCCCTCCAACTCCTCGGGAAAGAAGTTTGTTCCGAAAACGAGTGCCTTGAATTTCTGTGAAATTACTTCGCGTGTAAGCTTTGGCATCAGAATCCTGTCTTCCTCTTTTCCCGATACCTTTCGTCCGAATCGGCAAAGTCGGGTGTGAAACGCTCCGTTATACGCGGCACTGCGTCTCGCGGTGCACGCGGTTCGCTACCCCAAAGCCCCCAAGAGCACTGTTGCTATCCAGTACGATACAAAAATAGCCTTATCTTCTTTCACCGCGTTTGTACACGGCGTGCATGTACACAATTTGGTGTCTCTGTGTGTGCGGGAGAGAGAGAGAGAGAGAGAGAGACACGCCACGTACACACTCTCAGCTCTACAGACGAAGCGAGTCTCTGCGTGCAGGCCTTTTCGGTGTGCGTGCACTACGAGTTTTGTGCGTGAGCTGGCTTCTCTCTCTCTCTCTCTCTCTCTCTCTCTCTCTCTCTCTCTCTCTCTCTCTCTCTCTCTCTCTCTCTCTTTGTTTCAATATTTCTTTTTCTCTCCGATGATAAAAATATTACTCTTAATTGGTATAATATTCTCCGTTCCCTTCCTCCTCCACCCCTCGATCAGTCTGACCGCGAGCAATTTATTTATGTAGCTTTTTCACCCGATCGTTACTTTCTTTTTGCTTTCTTTTCTCCTCGGTTAGCTCGGCTTCTAATTTTCCATCGAGTTGCTCGTTTAAATTATTCTTGAATATTTTATTCTAGAATCGTCGAACTTGTCACTAATGTTTCGTTGAAAACTATTCACGGCACGCAATGCTTCTTGCGCAGTCTGTGAAGTTATGGAAAATCCTGACGAATTGATCCCTAAGAAATTTATCTCGAGTGTTTTTATTTTCTTTTTTTATCATCCTTTGATTTTTCGCAAATTAACCAAACTATGGAAACAAAAATGCACGAGCGAATCGTCGAACAAGTGCCAAGAAAATAAAATGGATCGAAAAATAGAGTGAAATTCGTTCGCATCAAAGTACAAATAATAATTTCTTTTTTGGTATATATATATATATGTATACATGTGTAGTCGTCGAGACGATTTAATTAGCGTAGATGTTGATTAATCGCGGCGTTGATTTTGAGCCAGTGAAAGGGGGAATGAAAAAATAAGATGAGCAATAATAAGGAGGAGAATCGGATGCAGCAGGCAATGCAAGCACTGCGGTATCGTCGAGAATATTGTTAACATTGATCTGACATTGTTGACGTTACCTAATCAATTTGGTAAGGTCAGGTTCTCTCGCGTCTCGCGAAGCGCGATTTATCTCCGCGCATTTGATATTCTGCCAACCGTACTTGCGGAGGGGCGATATTGCATTACAACCCGTATCGTTAATTGTGCGGAGACTTGACGAAGGAGGACGAGTTAAGAAAACACATTTTGTTTTTCCCACATCGCGATGAAATTACAATTACGTGACCCGTCGCACATTTTGCGAAATGTATTTCTTGCTGACTCGAGGTTATTAATTACCCTCTTTGCACGTATAATTATACTATCGAGGCCGAAACAAACACGGCCATATTCTCCGTAACAATTTTTGCACTGTAATATTATTTTTCATCAACCAGCTCCTCAGCACCGCCCACTCTGGTTATTTTGCAATAATTGCTGGTAAATTGAGATCGTGGCGTAAAATAACCGAGAAATGGAGAAAACTGTTTGCCGTTTGAAAATTGAAGATGTTTTGAAGGAAAAGGGAATGAGAGAGAGAGAGAGAGAGAGGGAGCGAAAGGGGAGAAGGTCGTATTAAGCCGCGTCTTATCGCACGCATATAAATTTCAAGTATGGATACGCACGAGTAATAATAAAATAAGGTAGCTGATGCGGCAATTTCTCTCCGATTAGTCCGGAGATTGCAAAGACTGATCGATATCGTCGCGCAAGATTTATTAAACGCCAATATATGCGAATATTTTTTTACCGCACCTAGGCATGCGAATTGGCGAAGAAAAAAAATTTCGCTCCGTTACGAATCGCGCGTCTCAAGAGTGGGATACAGAAATTCGAATTTACTCTGTATCGTCCGTACAAATACATACAGATACATACACGTACGACACACACGGTCAATAACACGCATACGCGCACAATTTTTGCAACGACCCGAACAGCCGTTTGCGTCACTCGTGTCAAAGGGTATAACATACATAATATGTAATGTATCATTGCCGCGTCCGAGATGCTTGGTGAGAATATAAAATTGGCGTTGAAGAACGACAAGGAAAACACTAGAAAAATACAAAGAAGGGAGAAAAACAATCTTTAATTAGCAACGTCATACTTTCTATATGCTGCATAGCGGATAAATATTTCCACGAAAGTGTGTATAATTATTATAATAAATGTTCCGTCCATCGATTATAATATATTAACGATATTTATACACGTATGCGTGTGTATGTATACGTACGTCGTTGTTCAAAGTTACGAAAGATCGACGATTTCAACACAATAACTACTCGAGGGAAACGTCTGCGCAGGTTTATGGTTAGCCTGAAAGGAGTTAAACCGCGCCTGCGTGCCATACGGACGCAAACGCATGTAATACAGTTGTAAAATATGGTGTGTGTATAGAGACGTTGAGGAACGGAAGAGGTTTTGTTCGCACGGTTCAAAGGTCCCCGCCCCACCCAACCCCCTGTCCTCGGTTCCCTGCCCCCTCGTTATCTCCCCGTTTATAACCAACAAAAACTCCCTCTGTCATCCATGACCAGCAGTAAGCTAATATAATACCGATAAACCGTGTCTACATGCATCTGATTTCAAGGAGTCTCAATGATCTCCTTTATCTCCGGCGAGTCGAGCATCGTTCGCGTTAAGATCGTCGACGCAGCTCGTAACGACTTCCCGGACTCGTAATTTCAGCCTGCTGGAATTCATCGATTGCTCTTCGAGAAAACGATCGTCGTGCAGATTTTTTCATCATCCGAGATCGGTGTAACAGAGCACACCGTATCCCGAGCGTTGAGTCTGCTCTAAAATGCGAATGTTGGGGATTCTAAACACGACCAGGCCGTGTTGTGGCTTACAAACTGCAGCTATAACCATGACTGAGGCGGTTTTGCGATCGAGCACAGTCTGTTCATTGTGTGCGCACTGCAGCGCAGTGGTGAACGTGTATCGCGGTAAACCAGTTGACACACATCGTCGTCGAGCGATGTGGATGCACAGAGTCGGTGCAGGATGGAGGCGGCCAGGTTATGCCTGTTTCCGATAAGACTCGGAGGCCAGCCAGGTGTTCGCCAGACGAGCGAGGAATCGCATCGCGCGTGGCCACCTCCGCAAGCCGGCCGTGATCCAGGAGAAGTCCATCCCCCTCTCTCTCTCTCCCTCTCCTCGTCAAATCGTCTTTTCTCTATTCCCGGTAATCAAACGGTGCACCAAAATTAACCCTCCGTTGGCCATGTGCTTTTTTCTACACACCTTTGGCCAACGTATACGAATTCGTCGACAACCGTTTTTCATCCACTTAAATATTCAGCGATATAATGATGAAAAATTAATCAAGAGCGAGAAATCGAGTCGCGCGACCGTTCGGCGGAAGGTCAGACTGGACGAATTAGTATATACGTCGGCCAACGGAGGGTTAATTAACACGGATTTCTGCGAAGCCGGTGGTGGGAAGATTGCGCGGTAAGTCAAACTCGACTATCGCGGTGTGTAATCGGCGGGGTGACAGCGGCTACGACGATACCTGCTCCCGAATAAATCGCTGTTGGATATCGCTTGGCCGGTTTATAAACGAGACGCGTATCTCCGCGTTATACGTTACACTACGGTTACGCAGAGGCTGGCTATGATAGCTTTGGAGTAGAAATAGTGATAGCGCAATCGCGCAGTCCATTCATCCCGAGGAGCTTGAGGCGTCGAGGCGAACGACGATAGCCGCTAATCTGCGCTCGGGCCATTCGAGTGTCCCACTGGCCGTGTGCCTTTTCGCATTTCGCGGAGAGACTGTGAATGAGAACGGAACGATGAGACAGGTCGTCGGGAGGTGAGAGGACCCGAAGCCGCGAAGAAGCGCGACGGACCGCAGGGAACATCTCGCGGTGATAACCGGGATAGAGAAGCGATACAAGGACGGATAAGAGCGGCGATGCGATAGGAGCTTGGACGGCACGCGACCGCGATACGAGCTGCCACAATGTGCCGCGTTACACGCGATATCTGCATATTACCCTGCGTGTGTACGAACCATCCTCGTGTGTACGAATAAACCAACGACTCGAGGAGTTATCGTCTCCGACGTCGAGAGGCTGCTTCTTCTTCGTCCAGCTCCGCACCTTGGTCACCGTACCGTGATGCATTTCCACATCCACGTCCGCATCAAGAGCGGGCTATCGCTGCCCGACGATCGCAGCTTTGTCATCTCGGGGATTCCGTCGACCGCAAACCGGCATCCTTTTTTTCCCGATTACTAATTCTCCGAAGCTTATTTCTAGCACTCGTCATGAGCTGCGGCTACGTCGAGTTACCGTTGAGCCGGCATCACCCGGAAGCTGTCGTCCATCGAACGTGATCGTCGATTCGTCACGCTCGCCGAGACAGCCACGGGATCGAACAACACTCGGTGTCTTTTGGTCCAGTGGTTCTGGACGAAGCTTTGCGAAAACATTGTCGAGTTTCTCTTTCTTTCCAGGCTGGAAGAATGACGACGCGTTTACGTCAGGCTGGCGAGTGTGTTGGTGCCACTGAACTCTAGCGACCCGTCACGATCTTTGTACCGTCCATCCCCCGGAAAATGTAGATGAGTGTGCGTTTAATACGTTCAACAAATATTCCACGATGGGAAATACTCGCCTTCTTATCGCCTTCTATCCACACGGAGAGACTACAGCGACTTCTGAGCGTCGTTCTTTTGTCCACGTTCCTTCTTTCTCTCCTATTCTCATACTCGACGCAATAATAATCGTTCTGTCGTGAAATTGAGAATCAGGCATCGCCCGCGCTCAGCGCGATGTTGAATACGGTATGACGAGCTTGTAAAACAGTAAAAACCATAACACAGAACGAACATTGAGTCGCGAACACCTGCCGGCATGCCGCGATAGTTTAATTAAATGATTAATGAAATCTCTTACGGTGACCACGCTCTCCGAGCTCCACGTGCCTGATCCTCGACTCAGACTGCGATTGGAGAACAGTGGTTCATTCGCATAAGCCCGAGTTGAAATTCAGCGCCTGCATTTCACCCGAACAAGGTCCGTTTGAACCTACTTTGAAGGAAACTGAACCTAGAAATCCTACATTAACCCTCTGGCTCCGCAAAATTTATGAACAAACCCTACGCTGAACCTCCAATTCTTAAAAATGAAAGTACCGAACCCTACTTTGACGATCCCGGTTGACGATTGAACCTATTTTGACGCCATTTGATCTCCAGCTCCTCCATTGGACCTGTAACTCCTCCTCTATAGATACATTATTACATTCAAATGTTTACAACGAATAATCCAAGGGCTATTTCAACATGATTTTGATTTCACGCGTTTTAATCGTCCTTTTTTTCTTTCAATCACAATCAACCAGAATCGGTGAACATTTATCAGCGGGATAGAATTTTGAGCCTCTGTAGGGTTGAAGCAGGTTCCAAACTGGGATCTGATGTTACATTGGAACAGAACCTTCTGTACTATCTTGAAACTCTACGTAGGGTTTACAGTAAGCGCTAAATTTCGACTCGGAGACTGACTATCGGCATCGCCCCACTAATCAGTCATATGCTAGATGAACGGGAAAGTTAACTTGTAAATTTCGAAACCACCTCGACTCGAGATGTGATCTATCTCATAATCCTCGTACAGCTGTACAGGAAAATTAGAATGAGAAACAAAGAAGGGAAACGTAACCGCGGTGACATGTGACGTCAAATCCGAATGATTCACCGCAAAGAATGGCACGTAGTTGGACTGCAGCGAGGACAGTGACAAATTGGTAAAAGCTGACAAAGTCCATTCGGGCAAAAACGCGCTGTGTGTATCGAAGTGTGGAAAAGCGTCTAATTGCATGTGGGGGAGAGGAGGCGGAGGTCACCTCGTACCTACCTGAAACTTAAAAAATTCCAAGACCGCGCCCCGGTAATTGACTGAAGCGACCAAAGAGGGAGAGAGAGAGAGAGAGAGAAAAGGAAAGCGTTGAGGAAATCTGCCCCAAGTCACGAGACTGGTAAGTGCAGCTCAGCGGACTACCGACTGCAGGAAGTCGTATCTGAACGCGAGCGTCTATCGCGAAGCGAACCCTCGTGCTTTCACTCCAGACGGAGATCTTCGGGACGACCGAACGACTCCATCCATCCCCTATCTCTCGCTATCTCGAAACACCGGCTCAAAGTGCCTCGCGAAGTTCGGAAGGCCTCGGAGCGATAGGACCTCACCCGATAACCGCGTTCCGGTCAAGGCCGCGTCGTGTCGAGGACTCGCCCGAATTCACAGACGGTGATTCTCGCTACGTTCGTCTCGTATTTCCACCCTCGGATACTCCTCGAATCGAGATCCTCGTTATGCTCTCCGTTATGTTCTCGAGGAGAGGTCACTAACCCCCTGCATTTATCTCGGCCTCTTCCGTTGGCGGACTCGAGACCGTCCGTCTGTCTGTCTGTCTGGTCCAGCGGCTGAAAACATCTCGCTCGGCATCATCTCGCCTTGGTTGTAAACAAACGGAGCCTCGTCTCGATCTCGAGGATCCCCGACGATTTTAAGGACCTCCGCAATTCCGCGGGTGAAAATCTATTCCAACCTCGATGTTTGTTGTCTCAGCCTTTCTCACTCCGAAATTCTGGAGAGCCTCGGGCGGATTATCGAGGCTCTTCGCACGTTCCGAGTATTTGAATACAAGGATTTAAACCTTCTTTAAAGACTCGAGTCTTTCGACTTCCAGAGCCGAAGGTGTCTCGCAGTCGCGAATATCGTTCATTGGTTGGTTCGCTGCATGAACACCCGGCAAAGTCGAGAAGGTGGAAAATTACTCCAGGCCAGGTTACTCTTGTAACGGAATTCCCGTTCTCGGTTACAATAATTAATATTGAATGTTGAATAATTTTTATGCGATGGAAGAAAAAGTACGGTAACTTGAGCGAATCGTCTAAATTATCTTTCCTACCTTGTATATTGTAAATTCGGTATTTGGTGCATAAATACAATATTTAGTTTAAAAAATAAAAGTATACGTGTAAAAACTCATCATTGTTGTCCCGTGTGGAAATTGGCATCGTTTTCGCTTCTTTCAATTTGTTCGACTTCCATATTTCGCCTTTAATAATTCCAATTTATTTGTTTTCGTATGAAACAAAAATGACAGAAATCAAAAAAGACTGTTCGTTCTCGCCACGTAAAGGGACCTCGGTGAAACCGCATGGACGCGAGTTTCTTACAAACGATTTTCAAAAGCCGCGAAAAAACTTTTCACCGTAAACGGTTTACTTCGTACAACAGCAAGAGACATCCTTAAAACATGCAAAGCATTTACTCGCAGCTGTTCGCTTCTACTGAGAAATGGCAATTTTTTTATTCGTAACATCGTTGAAGCCGACGTGCGATATGATTGCTAAATCGTTCAAATTGTATTCGACTCTGGCGTGATTTGACTTAGCGATGTATAACTCTGGACGCGGGGAACACGCGAAGCGAACGCGGCTCACATCCAAGGATCGCTGTTGGCGGTGTGAGGAACACAGGATCCCTTCATCCAGGATTTCCTATTAGACGTACCTGCAGCCAGGACTAGTTCAAACAGCCGAGGAGGGGGTATAAAAGCTGCGGTTATTAGCCGCGGGCGTGCCAGGAAGAAACAATGCCGGAGGGTCGGCCTGCGGATGGTGTCATAAAAGTTTTGGAAAAAGCCGCGAAGGCTCGCAACTCTCGTTTGCGGTTCACCCCGGGCCCGTCAGAGGCAGGTACCGGAAGTTGACCCTCGCCTCAGTTCCTAGTCCACAAAATATTTGCCATTTTCCTCATCCGCCGCGCCCGAGAAACCATCGTATTTTCGTCCCACCCTCCGCATGCACACACGGCACGTTGTTTGCTTTCTCGCCACCTTTCCTCTTTTATTCTCTTTACATTTTTCTTCTTCTGTCTTTCGTTACCGAGGCTTATGCTTAAGACCCGAATCTTCGCCGATGTGCCATCGCCGCACGCTTTTCCCCTCGTGATTTCGTAAATTTTCTTTCCTCTCTTTTCTTCTGTCTATCTGCCTTGGGCAATTTTTCTTCGCCGCGTTGATAAGGCGACGAGACTTTGTTTTTAGGAAAAAATCGAACCTCGAATGGTACGAGAAGAACGATGACATTTTTCATTCTCCTCAACGTTGAGAATGCGATACCTAATCTCGCGGTAGTTAGAAGTGTCAGGTCTGGTGTGCGAGTGGTTGTATAATAGCTGTAATAGATCAAAAGCGGGGATGCATTGGTCGGGGAATTGGAAAACGCGTTGTAGACTGGTTTGAAATATTTTGACACAAGTTAGAATTCGAACCGAGAAACGATTGATTATCGTCCCTTTCCTCCTCGCACTAATTCGTTTTCGAGTATACATTCTTAAATTACATATTACGTTGACAATTTTTCAAGTCACGAGCGGTTTTCTTCAAAAAGCCCCACCCCCAACCCCTCAAAAAAAAAAAAGAAAAAGAAAAAGGCTGGTCAACGTATAACCAGGGACAGAAAAAACAGCCAGACTAGAATTAAAAACAAAAAAAAAAAATAAAAAAAATAAAAAAAATAAAAAAACTCGGCATGATTTATTCCCTATTCGAATATACATGTACGTGCGTGATGCGTGAAAAGGACTCTCTATATTCGAGTGTGAAGAAGAGTCAACCGATATGCATGCATATGCGGGAGGGATTTTTTTTTTCTTTTTTTTTTTTTATTCTCCTTGCAGCGCGAAAAACGCTAGCCAGACAGCACGACGTGTTTCAAAAATTATACACTCGTGTCTGCAGCATATATTCAACGCTATATAATATGCCTGAACATTGACGTCGAGTAATTTGAAACTCGGTCCTGTCCCGAAACCCAGCGAGCTTACTTGGCACTTGCAGCAGCGCAGCTGGACGTCTCAGGATTGGTGACAAGTGCCGAATCGTTTTTTTTTCCTCCCTTTCTTTTCATTTTTAAATTCCTTTTTTTTAGAGAGAGAGAGAGAGAGAGAGAGAGAGAGAGAGAGAGAGAGAGAGAGAGAGAGAGAAACGATCGCTTTAACGAATTTGTTGCCATGTATCTGATCCTTTTCTCTCTGTTTTTTTTTTTCTTCTTTTCCGACTCTTTTCTTCGTCGCCTCTAAAATTCAACACAATATACTCAAAGTTCGATCGTAAACCGTCTTCTCTGACGCAACAAAACATTAACGAGGCACGAACCAATATCTAACAGTCGCAATACGTATATATGTATACACACGACACGCGGACTTCGTCACTGTTTTTGTATAGTAAACGCCAGTGACTTGCGCACTTAAGAAGAATTATTCCTTTCCGCTGTCAGTTTTCAAAGGGACGATGAAAAACGTGAAGAAAAGTCCATAGAAAGGCGAATAATCAGTGAAAAAAGCACGGTGGTGTTGAAAAAAAAAATTTTTTTTTTACTCTTCAACGCCATAATTATGCGGCAGCGTTTTTCTGCAAAGCCGTTGAAAATTTTGACAAGAGATGATAAAATTGTTTGGGAGAAGAAAAAGTCGAGAAAATGAATCAGCCTCCTTCGAAATTCAACAATAATCTGATTACCCGACACACGGCTAATTTTACAAATTAACGAACGATGAAACATGCAAGTCGAATGAAGTCCGAAAAGAGGTGAAACGAAAAAACAAAAAAAACAAAAAAAAAACAAAAAAAAAAAAAGAAGACGAAAACGAAAACGGTGAAAGCGTCGATCGTAAATCTGTGGACCAATTAAAATCGGGGATGCACGAGCGCGACGTTGTTTTAAAAGGGGGGCAAAAAATTGTGACTGACTGGAAATAATATAATGCCCGACTAATGGGCCCGACATCGGAGGTTGAGGCCCCTCGTACGCGTATCCGTCATCCGGGGCGTCGGGGAGCCGCCGCGGCCTTTAACCCCTCCGACCCACCCCGTGACTGATTTACAGCCCCGTCCGGACCCAAATCACCCCGGCGTCTGACCCCCAAAACTCGACCCTGAGAGGACTGAGCCTTCGCAGCCATCCGCCGCCTCCTCGTCTTCCTTTTCTCCGCTCTTTTCCCTTTCCCCCTGTATATTCTTATTATTTTTCCCGGCATACATCTTACGCACTCCGCATGCCTGCTTAAATTAACAGAGAGAACAAGTTACGCACGATTTACAGAATTCTGGTTTTAATGCCCCACTTGTTCCACTAATCGAAACTAAAATCCACTTAAACTCGCGTTTTCGGACGGACTTTATGACCGTTTAAGGTCCTCGCCTTCGCTCCGTTTTCTAGATTTCTTTACTTTCGTTTTATCACCTAATTTTCTCGACCGAACTGGGGGCAAAAAAAGAAAAAAAAGAAAAAAAAAAACACCGTGCGACATAGAACGAAATTAACATAAGCCACTCTTTATAATACCTGACAACTTTGCTGATTTTTTAAACAATCATTGACACTGTACGTTGCGTTCTTTAAATTGTACCATATCAATCTGCGGGGCGTCCCAATGAAAACTTTTCCGACCTCCAAATGAAGACCACCCCCCTAATATACATACGTATAGAACGGAATTGGAAGAAACAACCGATACCGTGGAATCGGCCTTTAAGATTTTTGTAAATATTTGAAACGGTATTGAATAGTGTACTCTGTTCTCGGGATGTTTGTTTTTACCATTTCTATTTTTAATACTCATTGCACGAACTAAAGCGTAGAGCGGCAAAACCGAACACAACACAACGCATTTTATCCTGAAGCGTGCCAGTTTGAAGGCGGAAATCCGGTCTTCCCGAACGCCGCAATGCGGCCCAAACCGATAACGAAATCAACGGATCGTGTTTGGGCCCGTGAATAAGCGGAGCGGTTGGGATCGAGCTACTAATTGCCGGACACGCCGAGATACCACAGAATTTTAATTAGTCACCACTCTTAAAATCGCCTCTTTCGACCTCAAACCTCGAGGTAGAATAAAAAATAATTCAACAGCAAAGCTGAAGAAATCGTCGCCGAGGCTTTCTCGGTCTCTTCGCTTCTTCGGGTCCGTCGTTGTTATACCTGGAGAGAGGGTGAAGAAAGAGGGTGGGAGAAAATCAGCAAATATTTGCCTCGTTATTACTTTACTCGGGCTGCGATCGAGCCTCGCTTTTGTTCACCGCTTGCAGGGTCGGGATGAGCCGAGCCGACGCTTACTAAACTAACACTCTCGACTGCTGATCGTTTATTGCCGATGATGATGATATACAACCCTTCGAATAATAATAAGAAGAACGATGTGAAATGAAAGAATTGTCGATGCGTGTATTCAGGAAAGTAAAGCAGATAAGGGAAACAGGAAAAAGGACGAAGTTCGTCAGTGACACGAGGAAAGAATCGTACGCCGTTTTTAGAATTGAGATCGAGTTTCTCTCGCTGCGCAGCCGCGACGCTCCAAGTTTTGTCCTCCGTTATCAGCCGGTCAGTCTCTGCAGCATCGGTTATCAATTCGCGTTGCGATGCCGAGGCGTATGTCGTACACTCACACAAAGACTGGGGCGTTTATTCATCTCGGCGAATATTACAGTCGGCGTAATTGCGGAATATTCCAACACGCGATCGGATTTTCTTATTATTCGCAGGATATTTATTGTTGAAGAATTATGATTACGGCGTATCGTGTTAATTAATTGTAGTCGCAAAGAATACAGCGTCGCGAGCCGAGATCGTGAGACTAGGATTAAGCGCGAGAGAGAGAGAGAGAGAGAGAGAGAGAGAGAGAGAGAGAGAGAGAGAGAGAGAGAGAGAGAGAGAGAGAGAGAGAGATTTTAATGACAAGTTGAATAACAAAAACCGATCGAACAACAACAAGTTCATGAATCGACTTTCACTCTCTCCCTCCCTCTCTCAACTCTTTTCGTCTCTCTTTCTCCGGTTTATGAAAAGATTCGCGGATCTCGCCACAGATGGCACGAGTTCGCAGAAAAAATGCGGACACTGCCTGTAACGGCGTCGAGTCGATAATAATAATAACAATAACAATTTATCTTTCAGCTCTGTGTTTATAACAAAATTATAATTGGTAGACAAATTGTTATCGAGTTGAAGAAAATTCAGTTCCACATTTCGTTTCGGCTGTTGTAGAAAAATCAATGAAAAATGTTTCGAACAATTGTGAAGAAAAAATTGCGGCAAAATCGGAAAGAGCTTTCGATTCGTGGCATTGATTTGGCGTGGAATGCCTTGTATCGGGCACTGCAGTTAGCGCTGGCAAATGACTTCTGCATTCGGCTGCAAAGCACGAGTAAAAGCGTACGCGTTGTACGACGCGTACGGATGCAGGTATATGGCGAAGCGTAGGGTAACCTAGTTGCATTGTTTTATGCGTCACACCGTAAAATCACTAAATCAGCCGTTCCCCGACTCCTTCTCCCCCTCCTTCGGCTAGTTTTCTGCCAATGTTAAACCAGAGCGAGAATACATCCAAGCTACGTTTCAGCCTCGACTTTATTCAATTACAATCGAGCCAATATGGCGTCGCATCGGGCAATCAGCTGATCGCTCGAAGACAATTGCGGGAACATCGATGCGCCGAAAACTTGATGCAAGCTGTTGGTTTTTTCAATTACCGCGTTATTTTGTTCCGTAGACGAAATGCGCGATGAAAAATCACTCGCATGATTAAATGCGACCAATTTATAGGTTGGGGTGTTCTTCGATTTCGCCACCAGTTGCTGCGGGACTTTGCGTTTTAACTCGCTTGTTCGTTTCAATGTTCGAAATTTCTCCTTGTACTCATTGCTCCTATCTTATATAGGCAGTACAAGGCACATCGATACAGAAGATCGTTTTCGGTTTCGTTATTCGCTGCTTATCGTCGGACGTGAACGCGCCTTTACGTTTTGCGTTCCGGACGGAACTGCGACGTTAACTGCAACTGCAACTGCAACTGCGGGTAGGTATATAAAGTGGATATTGCGTTACGTAGCCGCCTGCGAGGCCTGTTCGTGCACACAGATATATAATACCATATGCGGACAGGTAATACAGGCATGCAGGCATGACCTATGCACAAATAGGAACAATAATCAGCGCTGCGACATTTCCTTATGGTACTCGTAAAATATTGTCGGTGTACACCTTCGCTATACCGCTGTCGCGCTTTGCATTCTTTCTTTCTTCCTTTTTCCCTAAACTATTTTTTCCACTTCGCTTCTCCGTCTTTCGCATACCGCTGTACGTACCTGTTAGTGATGCAACGAATGTACATTTTCAAATCTGGCGCCATTTCTCTCCGTGGCTAAAAATTGACAATTGATTGAGACTGACGGGTACACCGTGCAAGTCGCAGGCACGCATTGGCGCCGTTTGCATCTTATTCTGGAAATTGCCTGATCGAATTATTTAACGACAAATTGATGACGGAAACAAATCAATTTTGAGGTCAGAGTGCGATTCAAACGCGAAGAAAAACTTTTATAATAAAGGTTCATTATCGAACTAATGTTTTTTGTCTTACTTAATATTGTTTTCACAATTTTTACAAGCAAAATATGAAATATCCGCGACGGTCAAATGATTTTTGCGAATGTCGAGAAATGTGCGAATATTCGTTACATCACTACAGTTACCTACGTTACATGTCGATTTCTCCTTGTCCAGATATTTAAATCGAACAACCCTATCGTTCTTCTTTATTTCGCATTCTCTATTTTCCATTATAATATTTTCCCTTCTTTCCACGATTTTTCCTTCTTGAATTATTTAATTTTTTTCACTCTGCACGTCGTCTCTACAGTCTATAATTTCAAAAGGATACAATTGCCGTGTACAAGAAAAGAAAGAAGGGATGAACACATTTTCAGGATTAATTCCATATTGCAACGGTTTTCCAACCTCTCCTTGTGTTTGCACGCCATGTATTATTTGAGCATATGTATTACGGTGTCGGTATACATGGATGTTTGAGTCCCTATGTACGAACCGACAACGTTTCCTCAGCTGCGCGGACGAGATAACCACGTGAAATGGGCGTACATTCTGGGCGGGATTCGATTCCTCAGGGACTCCCGGGAGGATTCTACTCCCATCGTTAACACAGCGCACGTCCGCTCTGACAGCAGCTACCGTAAGCTCTTAGTTGCGAAAAGGAATTAGCGGAACACGTGTGCAAGGGATCGCCGCCTTATAATACCTTCACGTCATGCCATGCAAAAGCAACAAGCTTCTGCGATTAAGGAAGAGAGGAATGACAATCGGAATAATTTAGTCACAATCATGTGCCTTTACCGATCCCTCGAATGTTAAATTTTAATAATAATAATGCCCAAAAGTTATCAATAAATTTTAGCATAAAGTATTCAACGTTGTCGACGAGACACTCTTTTGGTTGAGAATTTATAGCCAGTAAATTCTTAACGATCGTCAAAACGACCACCCACTGGAGGGGATGATCCGATAGTTTTGAAAAGATCTCGATGATGGATCGAGAGAAAACAACGTTGATCTATACGAGGAAACGAAGTGAAAATAGTAGATGGTCAAAATGGTACACGTGTCTAGGTACCCACGTCACGTGTCACTGGAAGTACGACTTTTCATCCCAAGAAACAAGAAAAACGAAAGGGGGAAAAATACCTCGTTAGGCGTAGAAACACAAGACACTACAAATTTTCTCACAACGACAACCATCCCCGGATAATTGCTTGCTTATTTTCCCCTCACCGGGACAAATATCCGCGCCCCGCCTCTCGAGGATCTTCTACCCTTTGCACGGAGATCCTGAAGATAAGAAAGCGTCGGAGGCTCCTCCACGAGACGGAGATAAGCTATTGTTCGTTAGCCGAGCCCTGTTTTCCCTCGAAAATTGGAAATTCGAGGTTTTCAAAAAGCGAGTCGACTCTCGCCGGGAAAGGAAAGAGAGAGAGCTGGTCAGTGCTGATAGGAGCCCGCATGGAGCGTGCAGGCGACTTGGTCCTCAGCTTCGTGGTTTCCGTTCAGTGACGCCCAACGACCGTTTTCCCTTATCAATTCACGGGGGTTCCAGCTGTCGTCGCCCGCCACTCTTGCCGCGGCTCGTTGTAATATTGCTCCGCATTCACCGCGTGTCTGAATGTTTGCTCCGTTTTTTCGTCACCGCCTCGGAACGGAACAAGCCTGCAGCCCTGTCGGACGATAACGAATTTCAGCTATCGTTTCTCACATTTTTTATCCCTTCATTTTATTATGCGTTCGTTTAATTGGGTTGGACACGTGAATGTCCAGGAGATGAATTTTGGAGCGAATTTTATACAGCGTTGTACAGTTTTGTGATGGAGGTATAATATTCAAGATCGAAGATTACCGAGGGAATGGTGAATTGTTAGGGGCGGGGTTCAAATTCCGAATTTAAAAAGTTTCGAAAGCGCCAAATTCCCAATTTTTTGGCTGTGAAACGGAGCAAAGAAATCAAACTTTGAAAAAACATCAAGTTTCGAATGGTCCGAAACTCGACGCTCAAAGTTCCGAAAGTGCGAATATGAGAAAATTGAAAAATCTGAAATATCGAAATTCTAAATGATCCAAGATTCTCAAATTCGGCACATCAACATCAACCCTACAGTACAACAAACGATTGAAACCAGATTTCCAAATTCATTTCCACCAGCGACATGGTAGGGATTGGAAAAGGAAAAGCTGAAGAGAGAGGTAACGCGTAACAATGGTGTCGGTTTATCTCTCCGACCTTGGCTAATCTTTCGCCACAAAGATTACCCTATCGCCGATAGCTTACTATGCTTGGCTATAGTCACACACGCACGGTTGTGACGCTTGCATCTGTCCCTGTGTAATCCACGTAGCACGTACTTTACACACGCGTCGAAGATACGTTGGCGCAAACCGTTTGATTGGCTATCTCGTTCGCCTTCTTTCTCCTTCGCTCACTTCTTCATTCATACTTTTTTTCGCACGTTCCTCGCTCAGCGATGACTTTCAGCTCTGACTCAAAAATCTAGGCCAAGTGCGTATCGCGCTTCAATTTTGTAAATGATTCGATGCGGGCTCACCAAGGCACTTGTGTCTAATTGCAATTAATCTTCTAATGCAGAAGCCAGTCTCTGTTCGTGTTTCATATTTATTATGTTCCAAGTGACTTTAGTTTCCGATGTCAGCATTATCCGTAAATAAAAAAATCATCCTGCTTATAAAATTATTCGTTGGACTCAACTCGTACGTTTAGCTTTTCCGACTTCCGAATAAAAACAGCCGCATTCCGCAGCGTAGTATCGCGTTCCAAGTCTCGTTTTATTGGGCGCGTAACAAGGCATTGAAATAAAGAAAGAGAGACGGAGAAAGGATGCAAAAGGGAGCAAAAGAGGAGCGCGCGGAGAGCGTGTTGTTGGGTATCGAATTTTATCGCACCGCCATGGCGGGGGATACGCGTATCATTATCTTCCGAGATAGCACCTTGGCATTCGTTAATAGGAGACGCACACCCACCCACGCTCCTCGTCGTCAGCGCGTAATAATATTGTTTAAACAACCACGACGTGACGACGTCTCTCGCTCCGGAACTCAAGCGTCAACCTCCACCTCCGCGTCGCCGCGTCGTCATCCAATTCTTACGAGTACGGTTAGTCTTCCTCGTATTTTACAATTCGACATACGATCTCTTCCAGTGTCATTTTCCCTCCCCTTGTTTCGACCTTTTTCTCCCTTCCCTTCCCCTCCCTCTCGGTGTCAGATTCTAAATTGATCCGCACTGGAACCGAACGATCTTTTCCGAGACTTCTGCGAAAATATCCCTCTTGGCAATGTAGATTCCACAACCGTCATGACGAGTATGTGTACGGACAGCACTTTTTTGGAGTCGAATCTACATCAGTTGTGGTAGATCAATATAAGCGTATCGTAACTCTCTGTAGTGGTGTTCCATCTTTTATTATCGGATTTGTTAATCTTGCCACAATTGCCGTACGTTAAACTCCAAAAAAGTGCTGTACACATATTTACCGCAGGAAATGTAGAATCTAAATTATATTTCTTTCCACGCAGGAGCTAGAATTTGTCGACATTCGGTTTCTCTACCGATCAAGAAACGAGTTCATTCGATGAAGAATTTGTTGAAAAAGTCGTTACGTTGACATTCATCGATGAAACGGTTAACCAAGCAAAAAAAAAAAAAACCCATCCAGGTTCGTTGAAAAAGAAAACTCTGATTCTTTGGTGAGTGTATAATTACAGTTTGAAAATTTCGTCAAACAAATATAGAAAATCGAGAGAAGAATCGAGGCTGAAGTTAGTAACGTTAACGTATGGAAACGTTGAAAGAAAAATGATTATTTTAAGTCAGCATAATCTAAGTTCGTTGATGCTGCATTAACGGTTTAGCAAGTTTCCCGTAACCCCCAAAGTAGCGAAATAAGGACTTTCTCCAAAGATACGCGTCGTTGGAATAAAGCAGCCGAGTTCGGCCGATGAGGAGAATCGCACGTGGAGGATCCCGAAGTGAATTGGAAGCAGTTCCTCGGCCGGCAGTTTGGCATTCGGTATCGCGGATGGAAGATAAGGGGTATCGGTTCCCCGGTTTATAAACGCACACCGAGCAGTCATTCGCGCGATTGTGCATGCAGCCGGGGCACATAACCAAGATAGAAAACCCGTACGTACACGCTTACTACGGGAGATATCGTGCGTTTCCACTATCTGGCCGTGGCGTGTGTTGGTGAGGCATTATCACTGCATATTTCATGAAATCAGTATACCGGGGAGGAGTGCCAGCCGACTTACTGGCTTGCCTCAGTAGCCCGCGATCGCCGTTTAAAGAAGTTTTACTCGAGGCACGCTCTCCTCTTTCGATCACCCGTGTGATCCTCGAGTCGCTCCTTCGACTGGATCAGCCTCCGGCTTAAGGGGTTCTTTGGCCAAGTGGACAAAGTGAGACGGTGAGAACTCGGTCTCGGGTTCGTCGCCGCTCCATTTTCGACCACGGAATGAAAAGGGGGAAACGTTTCCCGTGCAGTGACCGGTGTGACGTGAAGTTGGTGGAAATTTGGAGAGTCAGAAATTCCGACCTCCTCCCCAATAGAGTGCGCGTTTCGACGCCAGTCTGGCCGAGGTTCTGGACTATCGAACCCGGAATATGTATTTTTGTTTGTCACCGTTACCGATGGCTCACCTCAAACATTTGCTTTAGGCACGGTTCACGATCCCTCGAAGATGGATCGAACGATCGGCTTCTTCGTCATCTTACCGCGCAGAGTTCGCTCCGTTTAAGGAAAAAGTGCCCTCTGTAACTATGCTGTTGGAACTATCGTATACGAGGTGTGTTGAAAAAATAACGGAAATTTTGTAACTTTGCGTGTCGCGTTAGTCCGACTAGCGCGATTTTTTTGTTGTTGTGTTGGTAAACATTTCTGAAAAGTTCCCGTACCGCCTTAGTCGTGTTGGATATTTAGTCTATTGCCAGCTGTCAAAGAGAGTTTGCGATTTCGAAAATGAATCAGAGAATTTTTATTAAATTTTACTACAAGAATTTCATCCCTCGTTCGTGATTTTTTTGCCAAAAACAACACTGTAACGACGCATCAGCCTCCATATTCGCCAGGCATGGATTCGTGTGACTTTCTTCTGTTCCCAAAAATAAAGAGAACCTCAAAAGGACCGTCGCGTCGTTTCGCAAGCATGGATGAGGTTAAAAAGGCATGGCTGAAAGAGCTAAAAGCTCTCCGAAAGAACGCGTTCCGGAAGTGGGTCAGGGATTGGAAAAATCTGTCGAAGGGGATAACATTGTCGTCGACGAATCAATAAAATTCTTACCACATAAACGAAAATTCCCCTTATTTTTTTAACACACCTCGTACACGGTTCTGGTGACACCGTGTAGAAATCAGTGTCCGAAATGTTTAATTCGTACTTCGGGCAGCCAATCGAACATTTTCGCCATATTTATGCCAGACTTTCAACATACGATTCGCCTGAAACGAGAATGGATCCAATAGAATTGAAACTTCTCGATCGCTTTCATCGAATACAGAGCGAATCCGACGAGTTCTACACTTTTCACTTCGGAGCTGTTGTTTTTCGAGGGGTAAATTTCCGGACTTCTGACAACGGCTACTCGGGAAGTTGAAACAGTTATTCGCCGAGTTTGAGCAACGCGACCGCCTTCCCCGTGAAATCCCCGTAGCTTTTATGCACGTGTGCATAGCAGGACAATTCACAAGCAGAGAAATGCAATTGCGAGAGTCGAGCGCTGCCGGCGAGTAGGTATTGTTTCCGCTAGATTTTTCTCCCTCATTCTTCTTCCTTCCACTTCTTCCACCGCAGCTTCGTTCCTTGGCTTCGTTCGTTCCGAGTGTACGTGCGGTTTGTTCCACGCTTCCGCTTCTTTCCTCTTCTACAGCACAATGCAGCGCGGTGGGAGTAATGATCGGTAAACTTGTGCCTGCATCGTGTAATGCTTCAAAGTCTGAGCTAATTGCAAGTGAAAAAGAAACGTCTCACCGAAATCGTGACATTTTTTTCGTTAACCGTGGTTATTTTTATACCCGTATAACGGATGTAGGATGCAGGACACACCGATGTTATAACAGAAGTCATCGCAACGTTCAAAACACATATTATCTATAGAATAGTAACCAAACCCGTTATTTATTACTTATAAAGTGTGTTTTTGCTTGATAGCTGATATGCAGGGTGCTTATTCGGAAAAAAATGGAAAACGTTGTCACCAAGACGTGATGGACGTTCTCGTTATTAACGTTGTCAGCGGCGGGTTATTATTTTTTAATAAAAGTTATTTGAATGCAAAACTGAAGTTTGTTCAGTTGTTATTTACAATAAATGTTTGAGAAAATAGGTAATTTTTCTTAAAATCCGAAATATCGTTCTAGCTTCTACAAAAACAAACTTTATCTGATAAAACTGTTTTTTCATATATCAGTTACGTAGAAGAAATCAAAATTTGAACCCCGAAACTCTTTAATTTTCTTGTTACTTTTTGCAATCGGACGCCAGTCGTGTGTACAGAGACGAGGATTGAGGAGGATACATGTCGGAGCGCAGGGACTGTTGTTGACCATTCCGGAGTTATCTGTACGCTTTTGAGCCTTGTATCCACATCGAGCGTGGCCAAACATGCGGGGTATAAACCGAGAAGTACGAGGCGAGAAGAGAAGGTTTCCCTCCAATTTGTCCGTAGAAAATAATAATCAAGCAGGGAGAAAAAAATGCAAACGCACCCTATACTCAAAGTGCCGCAATGCGAAAGGCTCATCTGCGAAGGTATCGAGCAACGCGTTGTACGATACAAATAAGCGTGGGTGAAAAACGCTTAGACCCAGCAATTTCCAACTTCCATTTCTGAATACGCGTGTCCGTGGCTGTTGTTTATTTACGAACCATCGGAGCGACGGCATTTGAAAACCTGACTTCTGACCGAGGAGAGATAACGCGCGCGACGTCGCGTCCGTGTGGATCCGTGATGCGTGTGCTTCGCACACCGATGCAAAAGCACAATTTAGATAAACGTATACGGTTATACGTACACCGTTTCCCAGAAATGCGGGGAAAATGTAAGACGAAAACAAAAAGTTATGAGAGCTAAAGTAGACCGGGTGACATGGAATACGCTAAAACGTTTCACCGTTTTAGTCGAACGACGTTCTTGGAAGGAATTTATACCTCACGAGAGTTTGAACACCCGTTTCTAGCCGGAAAAATTACGGCTCAACAATTGTTCTTTTTTTTTTTTTTTTTTCTTTCTTGGTCCGAAAAAACAAGAATTCCCAAATATCGCTCTCGAGTCTTGCCAAACGAGAGGAAAACGTGAGGAGGAGGAGAAAGTAAAGCTGTTCGTACGGAGGATCGCTCGACCGGATCGTTAGCGTAAAAACCAGAATATCCAGCCTGCGTTTGTGCTCCTGATTCGACAGGCGAGATGCCAGGGTCCGCCCTCGCTGAAACCTGATTTACGAACGATGCCCCAACCTGATTCAGAGCCGGGAACGAGGGGGAGATAGCCTGCCCCATTAACAATATATCTATATACGCGTCGCATGAATATTCCGTCATGGCCTCCGGCACGATGCAGGCGCAAAGAGTTAGCGGCTTCGTTTCCATTTCTCACTCTCCGATTCACGTTTCCTCAAATATTTATCACGTGCGGAATTGCAGAATTTTTAAGCAGCGGAATTGCGGAATTATTGCAGATTATTTGAGGGATTATACCTGGTCAGAGTTTTGTGATGCCGTCGTTTTGTTAAAAATCAATATTTAGCTTATTCCATTGATTCAAGACCAGATAATACCTTACATTAACTAAATCCTTCTTATTTTTTTCATTTCGGATGATCCAGTCCAGAAATATCTTGCTCGCCGCAAGACGCCTTTTGTTAAAGGTGCTTCCGGAGATCGGCTACAGCAGATTTAAAAATCGTTATTTTTACAAATAATAAATATCTGAACGAAGTTCAACGCTACTCCACTATGTATATAAATTTTTATGCAAATAAATTGAAATGTCTCTTCGCGAAAGATCCTCGGCAAATCGTTTTTTTCGGTCTTCCGACTAGGTATAATCCCTTAAGAAAAGTCATAACGATGATCTGGTGTTTTGCTGTAATGCGGGGATTCGATTATTTTTACACACATCGTATTGTCATATACAGAAATAGTGGCTTCCGTAACTGCGGTCAATCATACATTCAACTTTCTTACGACTCTATTCTCTTTCCTTTATTGTATTTATTCTTATGAACTGTGTTAATTTCACTAAGCTCGATACCAACGTTTGCGGCGTTGCTGAGAATCTAAAAAACACTGGCTATAAATTTCTGCACAGCTCTTATGCAACGGTTACTTACACAGTAGGAAAGTCGCGCCGCAACGATACAAAATTTTCAATAATTCAATTCACGGCATTCATTTTTCCCTTCATCGAAATGTAGAAAAATTTCATTTTTTCTTCTTTCATAACGAATTGGACATTTAGTACGCACGCGTGGTTAGTTTCACTGTACGATTTGATGCAGAGAAAAAATAAATGATCGAAACACAAACGGTTCTGTGATGTAATTATTATGCACGCAACGATCGGAGGAACGAATTTACGGCTGCGGCGAGATCTCGACGTGTAATAACTTTGCTCATATAGCAGGGATCGGTTCTCGTTCTAGGCTGCAACGAGTCAAACGTATACTCAATGCTGAGGCGTAGTTTTACCAACCCATAATGCCTGCAAGCATGGGATTGAAGGAAATCGACGCGGTTTCGATACGCTTCGCGTTGCGCACCCGATTTATGAATTCCGAATTGAAACTGAATTATAGCGATGGCCGTTACCGGAGCTAAAAATAATCGATGCGTTGATCAATCGAGTCCAAAAAATAATCGAACACGGCCCGATTGAACCGATAAAAATTAATCGATTAATCGTGAATTTCATTACGTAGTCTTGACAGAGGTAAAGTTTTTTGATGATTTATAGTTTCGTTCAAAGTATTTTCAAATTTCAGGTGAAAATATTCATCCATCTTTCACTTGTTGCACCAAATAGGAACTTAATAACTAAGACAATGATAATGATTGATACTTTAATCACATAAATTAATATTGTATTACGTCGTTCATGGTGGTAAAAAACAAAAACCGACTGTGAGAAAAAATAATCGAGTCGGTCGATTGATCGAGTTTGTGAAATAATATATGATGCTCGATTAATCGGGAAAAAATAATCGATTTAATAGAAAATCCGTTGTTTTTGGTCATTCTCGAAGTATACAGATTCGTTTGCTACCTCGCTAGCAGAGCGCTGCATAAGTTGAGGAAAAGTATACCCAGTTAACAATGTAAATTATGTATCCAAGTAAACATTTTACTCGGCATGCAGACTATCGGTTTCGCGGTGTTATTGAAATTTTAATACCGATAGCTCGTCACCTCGATCTTGCAAAGACATGTATCGGTTGTACAGTCCGAACGAAAACGTGTCCGAACAAATAAAATTGTTAAACAAATTGTTGATTTTAATTCCAATGCCGGAACCGTAAAGTTACAAACAACTAAACTATATGTCTATATTTGAACTGGGGTTTTCAGGTTTTCGATTTCGAGGTTGAGGAAAGATTCCTGGCTAATGAATTTCACGAAACTCAAGTTAGATTTAAGTCTTCAAAGGTCCGATTAGACGGTATATTGTTATTGATGAACAATTTGTGAACGAGTGGACTGTGCGCCCGACGTGTCCTTAACATCGCATGTAATTGCAACTTGGGTGCAACGCGCAGTCAAACAAGCAACTCAGAGCAAAGTTGGACTCGTGAACCTTCGGCGTACTGAGTCACAAGAGCCCCGTGCCCTCCGCCCCAACTTTTACTTGCATTATTATGCTGTGTGTACAGCGCTTTTAACTAAGAAAACATATAATACGCACACACGTAGTTATAACCACGCTGCGTGGTCATTTGTTGCTTGCCTATGTCCGGCAGTTGCTGTCCGCACAACGCGTCTCGCGGCCTTAACTTACGCGGCGTGTGTTCACCTACACCTCCGCACGACCAACGACACACTTGCGGTGTTTTTACTCCGACCTAATTATAATGCCCGCCTCCTTAATAACCATACACAATAACGCTACCGCGAGGCTTCGTACCTACCTCATTTTCCTGTATTTGCTTCGCTGCGCCGTACGCGTAAAGCGCTCTTTCCGATAACGAAACTGGCTCAACGAGCTGCGACATATCGCGCGGCTCAACGGAAAGGCTACCCTCGAAACGAGCTCCGAAAACACCTTTTTGATTTCCCAGCATCGAATCTCCGACTGAGATTCGAAACTCCCGCCACTTTCCGGAGTGCACATTAGCAAAGCAGGGATACGGCAGTGGCGCGTGACGTCACTGGCGGATGACGTGGGGAAATGGTCGCAAGTGCAGGTTTCTTCAATGTCGGTAAGCAGCGGGACGCTGAAAAGATAGTTACGAGTTGGACGGCGATATTAGAAATGAGTGACCACGATTATTCCTCGGTTGAGCTGCGTTTGATCAGTTCTCTGAGAGCTCGTCCGCGGCTACGTCATCGACCTCAAATGATAGCGGGATAATCAGTCCCATATGTTGCGACGCGTGTCTCCCGATAAGCCGTAATAGTAATCGCACCGCTAAACGTAACCGTGCAGCCAAAGCGAATTGAGAGAATTGAGAAAATCGACAGAGACAGAGAGCCAGGGCGAGCTTACGGTCCGATCCATTGGCAGTCTTATCCCGAGCCGAGTATTCCTTATCCTGACGCACTTTTTACAGAATTTATAAAAAGAAAATGAAATCAAACGTTACAAATGGCGAGGAGCCGCTCAGTGAAGGAAGCAAACCGTGGTGAGAAAGTCTGACGCTTTCCCGCCATGCGGCCACCGGAAGCGGTTGGCTACGTCCGTTGGCATAACGTCACTCTGCAAAACCGATCCCGAGGGAAAGATCGGCGATTTCGATTATCGAGAATCGTTGCTTTGAGTGTCAAGTAAGGGCTGCGAATGCATAATTGCATGTCGTGTAATTGTCAGACCGGACCTTTTACTTCCTTGGGATTGTTTCAGCGAGTGGCTTTCAGCCGTGCTAATGTCCTGTGCAACGGCTTCGAACTACCGAGAAACAAACCAACGCGTTCTCAAGACTCCTGCCCTGACCGCACGATCTGCGAAACGTTAAGTTCCTTTGGTTGAATATATTTATATACCATGTTCCTCGACCTTCGAGCGCACTCGTTGTGCGGAATCCGCCTCACCTCGAAGCTACTTTACACTTCATTGTCCTCGCGTTGTTCACGTGTGCTATACAAGTTTCGCCAAGGATCCAATTGGTTTCCAATCCAAACATCTCGATGTCCTGCCGTGATTTATTCAATGGGATGCAAAAGTACTCCCGGCTCCAATCGCCTGATTGTTTTCCTCGCTTCTGTACCCGAGGTATGCACCACCAGCAATCCGGTCGTCGATAAATTTAATGTCCCGTGTGATTGAAGTTCGCGATCTACATTGGCAGTTCGATATCCGTTTACCATTTGCCGATTGGCGAACATGTCCGGCACGCTAAAGTCCGTGTCCCTGTTGAGTTTCTCGAAGAATCTGTCGCGAATGTAATACCAGAGTCACGGTTCTATTCAAAGTACTCGCGATAAAACTCTGTGCGATTCAAAACTCCCGGGGCGACCGACGCAGTTCGTAAAGTTGCCGCCAGACGGCGTAACTCTCTAAACTCTCTCGCTGAAGAAACGAGCTTTGAAATACTCGCTATCTTCGGGGCAATTATCTCGGCGGAAAAACTAAACACACAAAACTGGTAACGACGCAAGATGAAAACGCATGCGGAAGGTGAAAAGGCATCGGGAGCGCGGAAAAAATTGCGATGCACGTAGAGTCTCGGGGAGGGGGGGTCGGAGTTACTCGTTATCGAGCAACGGGTGAGTTTATCAGTTCTGATACCGGGAGGAGAGCATCGTATATACATCCCCAGCGGTTGTGCGACGTGCCGCAGTGCGGGCCGAGCCGGCGTGCATAAGAGGCGAGTTGCGGAACGGTGTGAAATTATCTGATCGGACTCACCTGGCTGATTGTGAGCCGGAGCCGGATGCTGGAATTGTTCGCCCTCCTGCTTGGCCATCGGCTGCCTCGAGTTTGCGGCCTTCGCTGACCGGAACAATAAAAAACGTGCACAAAAATCTCCCGCCTCGACCTTTCGCCGAAGAATATTATCCGTTCGTAATTTACGATTTATATTGTGTATATATATAAGAGAACTCGCGGGTGTCGCACGCGATCCGCGACCCAGAGCTGCGCTGATGCTATAGAGTCCGACTTGCGAGGCAACGCCGCGGTCAAGCCGTGGCTGAAAGCCTCGCTGCGGCGAGGTGCGGGGCGAGAAAAGCGGCGCGGCCTGGCCGCTGGCTCTCTGGTGGGAGTCGCGGCTTTCGCCTTTAACCGAGGGAAAAACGTACGCTGTTATCGGCCCCGGGCCCCCTCCAGGTCGCGTCGGTCAACCCGGGCCGCCTCTCTTCTTCGACCGGCTACTCACAACTTCTTCTTCTCCTTACTATTACCAGGGTCCATCACCCCTTGTATTTTCGAGCCTCGATAAGGCCGCGATGTACTGTAAAAAAAAAAAAATGCGGTGTAGACTTTTATACAGTATTTTTCGTTGTCAATCTAACACTACCACACGTTCGAGTTCTAAATTGACCACAAATATCGCTCCATAGTCTCCGTTTTGATAACCGTTCCAAAAACCGCTCTCGGGATATTTTTTTCTCCACTCTGTCAATCGTCGATTTGACCCAATAATCGTTTTTTTTTTTTTACATCATCCAGGTATTTAACGGTATACTGGAACAGAACACGGTCGGTGTAGTTATCAGCCACGTTGATTAATATCTCGCAATTGGAAGAAAACGCCGCTAAAATTTTTAAAATGGACACAACGTTCAAGAGAGTGATCTTGTTTTTTTCATACATCGTTTCTGTCATCGCTAAATTGGCCAATTTTGGTCTTTATTTTATTTTATTTCTCGGTTTGTTTAGTATTATTTTTTTTCTTCATCTAATGTTGCGGATTATTATTCCACAAGCATAATCTCCGTCGGACTTTATTTCACATAAATGTATGTTACACATACCGTAAGTAATAAACTATACTGCTGAGTGTGAAATAAAAATCATATTATTATCTGCTATAAATTGTGGGAGCTTATGTTATGGATTCTTTTTCTTCGTCTGTTTAAAACATATTAAGCCGGATACACTACATACTGACTATATTTCGTAATGACGAATACATGTGTGAGTGACATGACTACTATACTTGAGAATGTATAACACGAACTCCCGTAACGCTCGTCTGTAATTTCTTCTCGTTACGAGACGAGGAACGCGTTTTGTAGCTATGTCGGTACCATGTACTTATTATTATTATTATAATATAAAAAGCATCTAGACGCAAATATCTCATCTTACTATTATTATTATTAGTATTATTATTATTGTTGTTGTTGTTGTTGCTTTTATTATTTTAACAGCAAATTAAATTACGTTCAGAATTGACATCCACGAACTTGATTCTTCTTATGACAAAAATTCGAACGCCAAAAAAAATTTTCCTAAATTCTTTCACGATGTTCCATTACGAAAGAAATGAAATTTTTTAATCAAACAATCACCGTACGATTGTAATTTTTTATTGAAATAAATCTACCCTGCAGTATTAAAGTTGTGTGTAATTATTCACGATCCGCTCCACCGTTGTTATTGAAATTTTTCTATCGTTGTGCCTCGAAATTAGTGAGTCAATATCTTGAAACAAGATTGGAAAATTAGTTGGCACAACTTCCTGTTTAAAGTATCGAACTCCTCTCGCGTACCTGGAGTATATATCATCTTTCTGAAAACACGTTCAGCCCCAGCGTGCGCGTATCCTTGACCCGCGCGTCTCTCGGGAGCAAAACACAAGTGCCGGAAGTTTAATATTCTCGATCCATAGCAATAACAGACCGGCAAAGAGTGACTGCATCAGTCCGGTGCAAAGCCCAGCAACGCCTGATGCCTGAACGTGTAATTCATCTCCTTCTGCGTCGACCAGGAACGCCGCGGCTCTCGTTAGTTGGGTAATAATTCTTGCTACAAATCGTTTCACATCGCAAACCTACAGGTGTATACATATTCGTCGATACACACTGGTGGTAAGTAAGCGTGCGTCGCGATTCTCGATTATCAAGGAAATTTAATGGTACGGAAAATGCGATGCGGTCGATCGTTAATAACCATAAAATGAAACTGCGTACAATTTCTTCGGAGGTTTACCAAAGTTTTTTTTACCTCGCAATTTGAACTGATCCCACTGCCCGGCTTGCGGTAAAAATAATTCGTGAAAGCGCCACCAGTCGGGAAGAAATTGGCGCTAATGTTTGAACCGCTGGATGTGAGACCGTGGTTTGAACCAACTTGTTGCGCTATCTGGCGGAGCTTTGGACAACTGTGATATGAGGTTGGCTGGGTTGCCGATGATTCGGCGCTGTTCTGAAGGTATAACAATGGGATGTTACTACAAGGGAATTTTGAACTAAACACTGTCACAAGTATTCAGTTATCGCGAAATAAAGGTCTGAGGACGAAAAAATACATCAATAGTTGTGGAATCAAGTCATAACATTATGTATTATAAAGCTACTTTAAACATGACTATAATTTCAAGCTTAGTTGACTACTTGAAAATTTGTTGAAATACCTGAATTACGAAGAGATAATTTTGAATACACAATGCTTAGGTAAAAAATCGTATAGTTTCATTTACTTACCTTTAACCTTTGAGCTTGCTAAGCGCCGTAAGTTGTTGTACTGAAATAAAAATATAAGTGCTCAATAAGGAGAAAATGAAGAATAAACATGTAAGTTATTCGTGATTGTGAAATTTAATTGAGATGCACTTTAATATGTCTAGTCCTTTAGGTAAAAACATGAATTAGAAATGTACAAAATTATTCATAGTGTTTCGTTTAGTTGATAAAATTGCGCCTGACCTTCGATAGAAATCCTCCGCTTTTTCTATGATTGTCGCAGTGTTTTAGATTTCGATGGTTTGGTCCTGACGTTTCGGTTGATATGTTCGGGTATTCTTCGGTTGATGGTTTTTTTCCATACCTCATACCTCATCTCAAAAGGAGAAAAAACAATCAAACGGAGAATACCCAACACAAAATGCTGAACATTTCGAAGACTATCCATTCACAGATGATAGCGTGTTGGAAGGTGATGTTGAAAAAGACCCAGATTGGACCAAAACGGCTCTGTTTAGTCGGACTAGAAAAATCATGGTAAGCCTTTAGTTACTCGCAAATATAGTATTCATATCATGGTATACGAAGTTTAAAAAAATCGAATAGTTACATGAAATAGATACATTATGAAGAGAAAATATTTCATATAATAATTTCAAAAAAATTACATTGCATGATTGAGGCTCTGCTTCTTTTTTGGCAGCCCCTTCTACGGGTTTAACTCCGCGGAGTTGATCAAGCAGGTGGGCTACAACTTCTTCGTGTTCGGCATTCACCTGAACGATCAGGTGAATGCCGAACACGAAGAAGTTGTAGCCCACCAATTGAATGCCGAGCACGAAGAAGTTGTGGCCCACCTGCTCTTTGTGTTGGAGTTCCATTTGTGCCTCTCGTTCTCTCTGTTTCAAAAGTTTTGATTTTGAGTCTCGGTCACCTTTAAGACTAAGATCGTGGGACTCCTAAATCAGGATTTATTAATGATAGAAAAAAAAATATCCAGATACGAAATGAAACGTAATGAATCTTACAATATTCTGTCTACTTCGTTGGATTTTCGTCAGATGAAGTAACTGGTTTTTCATCATAATCTCCTTCTTACCCTCATAAACTCCAATTTATCATGATTGTACAACGTAAAATAAATTTTGGACAAATGAGAACGGATCGATCGATAGATTAATTTGGCCAAATCATGAAAAAGTTGGTCGTCCATGGTTGTAAAAAATAGAGTGAATTTTCATTGGAACAAGAAAACGCACCTAATTCATGACTTCCGTAAGTCTGGAGTTTCCATCGCACCGGTACCAGCGGTGATCCAATTTCCTCGATACCACTATCTGGAATCAAAAGGGACGAGATACGATCACGTGACATTTGGAGGAGAGTCGATAGGTATAGGCGCACGGTCATTAACCAGCGGCGCACCCGTATTGCACAAGACTTGACACGACGAGGCTGGTATCCGCATCCCCACAGGTACGTACCCTACGTAGATACGAGCATGTGAAATGCAATTAAGCAAATGAGTCCGAAGCTCGTCTCCGTCCCAGCACCGCCCTCGTTAGCCTCCGACGAGTTTTACCTCCGTCTGAACTATAACCGCGAGTTTAATTTCCGCTAAGCACCATCCTCAAAGTACCTGCGGTTTCGCCTATTCGCGAGGAATAATTTGTCTTGTGGATCTCAAAGTAAGGGCACAACAATCGAGTATACTTGAAAGGTTTTCTCATCTCATTCCGGATCCAACGTATCACGAAAAAATAAGCTGCATCCTAGATGCCTGTATTCGTTATTGTAGCCAGGGTGATTGGGATCAATCCGACAACGCAAGGCGGATGATGAGCGACTCCTCTGACGTCGTGTTTCTACGAATTTGCGAAAGACGCGACAGGTGCGAGTCGAAGTTCAAAGGGACGATTACACCGAATGTTCAAAAATTGGAACGTTACCGTCTTTCGCTACTTCTATATGCGATAAACGCTTCACGAGATACGTGTAAGTTGGTAAGATTTCGAGGGGTTGGGGGCAAAATTTCCGAAAGACTAAAAGGTCGACGGATAGAAATGCCGAAAATCAAATTAACGAAAATTGAAAACGTAGAAAAGACGTAACTAGGAAAAACTGTGTTGGTAAAAGAATAAAAATTGAGAACGCGAATATGTAGAAATAAATTCATACAGAAATACCTCTTAAGAATAAGCAAGATTACGACGGGCAAAATATCGATTTGACATAAGTATGAAATACTGGAAAAGACGAGTGTTCAACTTTCAGAGTCGTACTTTTTACGGAAATTCACAAATCCGAATTTTATCGAAGCGAAACATCCATAACTCGAAAAGTCAATGTACCGAATCTCATTCGTACAGAAGGACCAAAATAACGAAAGCATATTGTCTACCAGTTTCAGTGTCGGTTAATAGTTAATAGATAGCATCCTATCATTCGGAGCTTTGGTCATTCTACATTTTCCGGATCGAAATTTTACTTCTTGGCAACTTTTATTTTCGACACATTTTTTCGGTTCATTGGATTTTCAAAGTGTTTGCCGTTCTTAATTTCAAATTCATAAATATCAATTTTCCACATCTCTTATACATTCTGTGATTTGTTCATTGGGTATGCAAACTATCCTGAAAAACCTTTTTCGGATAAATAATCTTTCGGTAAAACAATTGTTCGACTTAGTGATTCAACTGATATTTCTTTATTTCATAATTCCTCACCGAGCAGATCTATCGGAACTACGAAGCGATGAAACGGCATGGTCGAAGGCCTCTGAACGAATTGCACTTGGACCACCCGTGCTTCCCTCATGTGTTCACCCGCTATGTCACCAGCGCAGAGGCAAGCGTTTTATTCTCGAGACCCCGCCGAGTCTCTCAATCATCTGAATGGCTGATATTATTATCGATTTGTCTTGCAGGCGAACAAGACTGCCTCTCCGATCAACGCAATGCGGATCAAGAAAGGGTTTTACAAATTTGATGACGAAGCCTTCCACATCTCATTCCAAGTCCAGGAGCAGCTCTTTTTCGTGACCGATGCGACGGATTCTTCGACCTGAGTTTGATCGGTTTTACAAGCGTGAGTGAATTTGTTTCGACGTCACCAAATTCGTCATCGTGATCTAGATGGAGAGCGTTATACAAGTAAAAACTGAGAAAACTTAATGTGATACTTAAGTAAAAAGGATCTAGACGCAAATATCTCATCAGGGTGCGAATTGCGGGGCGATAAGGGTATCGATTGTTTGGTTTTTTATTTATCCTGACAACTGACGTTCCAATACCTAACTGCATACTGTTTTCCTGTCCATTTGTATCAGTATCACCAAGTAGGTTGAAACCACTCCAACGATCTGGAACGAAATTTAGAGGGCTTGACGCGGTCCGATCAAGACTCTCAATGCTACAACTTACCGCACTGAGTAGTCTCCGATCGATGGTGAAGAATCCGCAGGCGTTGAAATTCAGACTCTCTTGAGACATCTGAAGACAGAAGTGCTGAATCTGAAACGGTCGGGAGATCGACATAGCCACAGGTATAAGTTTTAAAAAAAGGTGAAACATAATTTACCTGAGTGCTCAGAAGGCTCGACGCCTGGTGCAAAGGAATCTCATAGATGATGACAGCGGTGCGACTCGCCTGCGCCGAAAGAGAAGGCAAAAATTGTCAGACTCTCCGTAACTTCCTGGCCTCGAGTTTTTACCGGTAGAGCTTTTTAAGGATCGGGATGTTACGGAAAGACCACCTTTACGGTTTAAGGGGTTACATATACCTTTTTTGAGGCAAAAAATCACCCGTTTTATTCCAGAGACTGCCGTGATCCGAAAAAATTGAATTTTCAAATTCCAACTCGATGAGTACTAGTTTCATCTATCTCCTTCAAAAAAATTTTTCTCACATACAAAATAATTGAGGTACGTCTAGTAACGCAAATGCTATAAACATAAACACGCCCCGGGAAAAATGACTGTAACTTTTTTACCGTTTGAAATTTTTCAACCAAATTTTCACACACTGTAGATAACGTGTCATACTTTAAAAGATATGTAATGGTTGTTGAATAAAATTCAGTTTAATACTGGAAAAAAAATTCTCAAACATAACCCTAGTTTTAGCCGTTCCGGGTGTGTGTAACCCCTTAAACGAAAATCACCTCGTTGCTGGCCCGACTGCACGCGTAGCTAACGTAGGAAAGACGCCCGACGTAGAAAGTGAACCACATCACCTTCTGGACTGCTATTTCGGCGGGATTCTGCTCCAGCAGGATGAAGTGGTAAGCCTCGTAGAGCTGCCCGGTCACCATGACGAGAGAAATCGCTGTGATGGCTAGGAGCTGGACACCGAAGGATCCGTTCACCTGCATCGTCGAGTCAGAAAAGCTTGACGAACAAACTCATCTTCAATTTAGGATTCGTGGCCCAAGGAGATTAATTCGAAGAAGAGTTTCGTCGAGAAAGGTCATTGGATCGGCTTTTGCAAAATAATTCAATTGCAAATTTCTTTCGTTTTCTTCAAACTCAATTTCACTAATTGCATCTTTAACTTATTCTTTTGATTTCGCAAAAGTCAATCCAATGACCTTCCTCGACGAAACACTTCCTCGAACCCATTTCCCGCGCTAGGTAAAAGTGTGAGTTCATGTTGGACCGTCAAGTGAATTGGACCACTCCGAAAGAACCGATTCAACGTCTTGGTCATGGAGACTACACAAGGAGCACGAACCCCATGTGAACAAATAACTGCTCGATATAAGATGACGCTGGTGGAGGGAGTATATGGCGGTTCTACCGATCACGTTGCAAGATCATCGATTGAACGATCTTGGGCATCCATGGAACCAATGACACTTTGGTGCAAAAGAACCACTAGCGTCGCTAGTGGTACAGAAAATAAACATAACGTGTACGATTACCGTGACGATTTTCGTCAATTCCCCAATTTGAGTTCGTGCTTCTTACGTAGTCTCCATGGTATCGGTGTCCCAACGTCCTCCTCACCTTCTTCGAGATCTCACAAAGGTCGTGATGAGCTAGTCGAAGTTTCTCGACGTTTGCGACGATCCTCGCGTTCTCCTTGCCGAGGGTTCCTCGATCGGAGTCGGCAGCAACGAAGACGAGGCCCAGGCCAACGGGCGGTTTGCGATGCTCGACAAAGGCCTTGAGCACTCGGTTGAGCTCGGAAAACCGGTCGGTTATCACGGCTAGGTAATCGACGAACAGGCAGTCGATGACCATGGTGGACGAGACCGCGTAGCCGTAGCAGAGACAGTGGACGAGGATCAGGACAGAGCTGAGCTGGAACATCTTGAAGAGGTCCCGGTATCCAAGGACCACCGGGAAGGCCAATGACATTGAAATCTGGACGAGCTGCCTGCGGCGGAGCCACGCGTTCGTTATCCTGGCACCGAGATACCTGAAAGCAGAAGAAACGCCGATGGCGATTAGTCCGCGAGGCGGTGTTTTCAACGGGGTTTCAAGCCACCTGAGCACCACGTCGACCCGCCTCATGTCCTGGATCGGAAAGAGGAAACGGTGCGGTTGGACGAGGCATGTGACCAGGATAACCGCCACCAGGATCGCGTTCGCCGCCGCCTGCGCCCACAAAATCAGCGAGTCGATGTTGGTCAGCGTCTCCGCCTTTCCGCTCAACAGGAAGACGAAACTCCCGTAAAGCAGTCCTCCCACCACCAGGAAGACCCAGAGTGTGTAGGCCCTACCCCATTTTCCCTGTATGTTCAGGCCCAGAATCTGCGACACGATTCGAAGCGGCCGCAATGCAACGTTCAATTCCCGCATCCTTGTCGCCGCAACGTTTCGCCCGAGTCTCTTCATCCTGAATTATTGTGCCAAGGTTTCGCGGATCCGCCTAGTAGAAGCAGAGTTTTTTTATTAAACGTGTTAGATACAAATAAAAAAAAAAAAAAGAACACGAATAATGTCACAGGTCTACAACCAAAACACTACAAGTTTTTTATACCGTTTCTTATAGATTTAAAAAAAAAATTCCACCACGTCAATTTTTTTCTCGAACTCGTGTTTGTAGTTTCAAAGTGAAACTTCCGTTTAATTCGAAATCTGGTATTCTGTTCTTGATTCTAAAAATCCTATGCGAAAATGATTTCTGACTTCTATTTAAAATGTATTAAAGTGAGACTTACTGTTAAGCTTTCTTTATGCAAACACCTCGCATCCTCCAAAAATACTGTACGCGATGGAGAGGAATGGAAGTAATTTTTGGATTCAGCGTACTCGAAAACATAATATTACACGTACCAAAGATATTTCATGCAGCTGAGATAAAATATTTTTTGCAGACATGTGTATACGAAATTTTAATAGAATTCTGATCTTTTTCTTACATGTCGAATTCCGTAGTGCTTGTGTGAATAATTCGACCACAACTTGGCAGTTGTATCTCGTTCGCCACGGTGATACGAGCTTCGGCAACGACCTGACAAAATTGCACGACTCGTGGTCTGCGGATCACGCGATGCGGTACTAATGCCGGAGAATTTGCTCGGTCATTCGAGCTAAGCGCGACCGACGACAATGACTAATAGTTGCGATAAGCGGTCCTCTCTCCACCTTTCTTCTTTTATTGCGGGCTTCATCAAGATGATCGGATAATTTTTACTCACGTTTTTCTTGGCGTATGAATACACTTTTTGAGATATTTGTTTATCCGTTTGTTTGATGGTGCTGTTTGTCAGATTCCTGGGAGCAATAATAAGTAAGTATAAAGTATACCCAATGAACGATACGATAATTAGTAACGGACAGCTGAAGTAAAGATGCGGTTTACGATTCGCCCTCGATTTTACGGAGAGAAAGGAAATTACCGAGTTAAAGTGTAGTTCGTATTTAGTTTCGAAGAACGAGAAATAAAGGAAGAAATAAAGAAGAACAGGGGGAAAAGAAGAAGAATCGTTACACCCTGCACGGATGTGTGTGCGGCTTTGAATTCGGGTAGCCGGAGAGTTGAAAAGCAGCCGAGATCTAAGTGCCTGCACCAGATGCCAGATTCCCTCTTTCGCAGTTTCGACAAAATGCTTTCCCGTCCGCGGGGGAAACAATACTCAAGAGCCAAGAATCAATTGAAAACCGAAAGCGCTTCAACTCGGCGACGAAAAAAAAACATTTCGGAAGGTCCAACATTTGGTCTTTGCAATTGTCCGCAAAAGTTTGCGAAAACCTAAGAAGAAGAAAAATTAAGAAAGCAAAACTTCAGCGAAATAATTTTGCCCCACTTATGTGAAAATTGAGGGGGTGGGGGTTAAAGCTCGGACGGTATAAAATCATACCGACTCTTTAGGTTTTTTTTTTTTCTTTTCAAAGAAAATGAAAACACTTGGAGGAATTTGAGTTTCAGGGCTTTATTGTTTATAGTTTCAAGAATATTTTAGAATTTTTTCATTGAAATTAATAACAAAATAGCGGCACTTGAAAGAAAACAAAAGAAAGAAAACTCCTAGAAATAGGTATGATTTTATACCGTCCAAGCTGTAACCCAACCCCCATCCTCAACTCTGTACGCGTCCGCGAAAACGTGGAGGGGTGGGAAATACAGCGCGGTGTCATTGATTTGCAATTGAAATTGATTGCGGCAATCAGAGCTTTTCGTCGCGGGTTCCGCACCGCAGCATGCTGCGGATCATCCGCCGTAATCATAATCACGATTACTCGTGGATCCCGAGGGCAGCGTTACCGATTTTACCGGGTCAAAGTTAAGCGACATTTGTCACGGCGAGTTGATCACCTTGCACGCTTCGCTTCAGATTTCCATACTCGCTCCACGAACCAAAACGCGACATTTGTCCAACGAATCGCACTTTTTTTTTTTTTTTTTTTTTTTAAATACCTAATACCTTTATTCTTTCAACGCTGTGGTTTTTCTTCCACGTTTTTTTGTCAGCTCGCTCGTTCCTTTTTTTTTTTCTTCTACATTCGTTCCGTCTTCTATTTTTTCCTTTTTGTTGTTGAATCCGCAGTTCGTATGAGCCGACTCGATTGCATGTACAGCTACGACTATCCCATGGGTCGATTTATCCATTCGAATTGAACTATGGAATTTTTGTTTCCAACCAATTGCTTCGCCTGTGCCGCTGCAGTGAATTTACTCTGCATAGATTGAAATATTGCGGACTCGCGTCAGTATTTTTTCTTTTTTTTTTTTACCGCTATGCTGAAAATTATTATAGAACGTGAAAAAAAAACTCCAGAATTCAAACAGTTTTACTGAAATCGTGCGTTAGAAACATACAGTGAAGATGAAAAAAATTCTCGTTCAAGTAGGTATGTAAAATCATTTGACGATGAAAAAAAGTTGAATAAAATTTTACCTTCACCTCCAAATTTTACATTAATCCTCAAACGTTCGCAGGGTATAAACCGACGGAGTGATTTCGATCATCTGACGAAGTGTTAGAAAATTTGTTTTTCTTTTTAATTCAACTCTAACAATAGAAGATACATTACGCTAAAATTACGTTACACGTACGTAGATATTAATTTCCACGTCGTAATAATTCAACGAAAAATGGTGTAAACAAAAAAAAAGAAAGAGAAACGTTTCTTTTTCTCTCTCTGCCAAACGTACAAGTATATCGACTTGACCGAAACGATAATAGCACAACTACAATAAGTTACGTCCGGGATGTCGTCGATAAAACGAAACGACGATAAGCGTAACGACTCGTGTATTCACAATTGTGTGTACGATATAGTCTACGATTATTAATTGCATCTCAAGGGAGGGATACTAGACAATTATTGTTGGATTGGAACCGCCGTCGGACCAATTCGGTAACGAAAGATCATGATAACAACTTTGATAGGCGAGTAGGATCAGCACACTGATCTGTGCGTTATAAGAATTGGAACGAAATGAAACACTTTTCAACACACGAAGATAACCGATAAGGACTGAACAAACACCTTACAGAGTTGTCGATAATTATTTAGACAAGTCGAGACCCTCCCCTTCCTTGTATGAATATCCTAATCTAAATGCCTACGTATACAAACACACGCACATTAAGAAAAACACTTTTCGGGAGCAACAATTGTCACATTTCGAACAAACCCTCGGGACTAGAATATCATTTTTTTTTTTTTATTTCACAACGAAAAAATGTTCAGTTTCTCGACTCGCGGAAATGTGACAGGTAGAATAAAATCGTCTTTCTCAGTGTGCGAGTAACATATGTAGGTATATTTATACGTTTTTTATTTGAAAATTTATTGACATACAACATGTATATTATATATACTTGTATAATAGATTTTGTACGCCTAAATATTGTTCAAATTATTCTTTCCTTTTTCTCTAATGACGGGTAGAGATGTAACATTACGAAATTTCAATTTCACTTTCAGAGTACGCAAAAAAAAAAAAAAATCTTGCTACATTTTGATCCCTTCGCTACGCGTCTCCAGTTTTTGTTAGCTTATATACATACACATATGTATATACATGTGTACGTATACATGTGTACGTATATATATATACGCTAATTATGATTATTCTTTTTGTTAGTATTTTATACACAAAGTAGATAACCTTTGATTTATTCCCGACGACTAATAGACGGTACAGAGTATTAAATTAGAAAATTATATCTCAAAGACTGGAATATAAAAATTGATAGGAAAATCGATTGAAATCTGCATGGAATAATGGTGATAATATTTCATGTCGAAAGGAGTTCGAGTTAGCGGATGTTGATTGAAATAATTATTATAAATATATATTTTAAATACGTTCGATTCGAACGAACAAAATCAGCATCAAGAGTAGAAAAAATGAACGTATTCCTTTTTAAGAATATATTTAGAATTGCGTTCGTTACGTATTTACGATCGTATATCAAGAACCGATAATGTTTCACGATTCCCATAATTCCACGAACTTTCCTTTCGTTTTCTTCTATTTCTACGACTGCGCAACTTCTCGAGAGATAAAAACTGTTCGTCTGAGAAAAATCGATGTTCGCATCGTCGCAGCCAATTGAATACTACGCGTCCTACAACGTCGATGACTAGAGTTGACGAAATCACTAAAAACGGATCGGGGCAATTTGATGAGTTAAAAATATAACTCTCTTCGACTAGTTTCTGCGTAATTAGGTTTCGAAAAAAAAAAAAAAAGAAGAATAAATATGAATAGAAAGAAAGAAAGTAACGGTAACGATTCACGTGCGCGTAAATACGTCACTCGACGATCAAACGCCGGCAGTTTCCTCCACGAGGCATCCTCCAGAAGTAGCAGCCGAATTCTGCCCCAGAGTGATGGTGATCTTGACAACGGGTTCGTCGTCGCCGGAAAGAACGTCGTTCTCTTCCCGTATCCTCACACCGACGATCCCCTCGTCGACGTCGTCGCCGACGTTCGTCGCGTCGTGAAATTGGCGATAAACGTTGCAATCATTCACGCAATTATCACCGTCAACGATCTGGTAAACGTTTTCACGACAGCCGCAGTCTTTCGTCGGTGAAACGTTTCGCGATGACGAACGAAACATCTGCACCGTCGGCGAGCTGAAATTTACCCTCTTGTGACGTTTCAACGGAAAAACGCACCGCTGAACAAGCGAGTTCCGAGGCGGTTTGTTTTTCGGATGGTTCGGGAAAGATTCCACCAAAAAACTAGCCGCCAACTCGGTACTGTTCTTCGGATATTTTTACTCGTTTCCTCTTACAATTAGTATGTCCTGCAAGTTCGGCCAAGTTGGCGATTGATTTTTCGTCGAATCAGTAGTGAAATCACACTTTAAACAGTTTCCAAAGAGCTTGTCCCTGCCGAATTAATATACTCACCACTTGCGGAGATCGTTGATTAAATTTTTCGGATCGAGTTCAGCCCAATCCGGAAGCTGCAGCTGGATGCCAAAGTCCTTTGACATGGACGGGGAAGATCTCCTCCTTCCATTTCCGATTGGGTTATCGTCAACCTTGAGGGGTCTTTCCTTCGCGCGGTAAACGCTCTCGTTGGAATTGCATATCTTCTCGATCGACCTGCAGAGTTTCTCCATCGATCTCGAAACGATAGTTTCCATCGAATTGTTCAATTTCGTAACAACCGACTTTGGCACCTCCGTCCCGCCGCCCCTTCTTCCAACTTTGTCATCTTCTTCGGAGGATATGCAGAAGAGATCGGCCAACAGCTCCTCGCCCGTCTGAACGCTGAGTGTTCGGCGCTGGATCGTCGCCCTGCAGCTGTCTGTCGGGAGTTGTACGAAAATGAGAATAGAACCAGGGCAAGGCGGGGAGAGTCCAATTTAAGATTGGCAATTACTCCCGGTACGCCAACAAAAAGCATTAGCATCAAACTGGATTCCCGGTTTGCATTACAACGGCGCATTGTTCGTTGCACGCAGCGAATAGAGAGCGAAACAGAGAGAAAGGGGGGGGGGGGGATGGGAATGGGAGTAGATTGAATCAGGGAAATTCGAAACGCGTGAATCGTAGGGGTGCTCTTCCGTTGTGCATTGTCATGCGGATCTGTGCGGGGATTTACAATCGCGTCAACTACACCGCGATTGTGACTTACTACTGGCTTCGGTCGCCTCGGATTCCCCCGACAGTCGATATATCGTCTGCTTCGACGGGGGCTCGGCGATAGCGGCGGCAACTCGGGCCCCGATGTGGCACCTGATTGACTTGCTGGTGGTGAAGAGGGCCCGGTTATTCCGCTCGGGCCGTAGGACGATTATGTAGAGTTTCGGTAGGAAGAGAAAAATAAGAGTGACCGAGGCGCTGAGGGTCACGCACATGCACATCGTTATCACCTGCGGCAGAGACGATTCGTTAGAAATCCGACGGCTGAATCTCGGGCATTCGTTTCACCCATGGGATAAACGCTCCTCGAGTTAGCCGCACCGACAAATAACTTCAGGACCTCGAGATTTCGAAAGATTTTCAGTTACTTCGCGTGATTTCAAGCGTCTTCAGGTGACTCGACGACTCGATAACTTCAGGCGACTGTCGTAACTTTACGTGAGTTCACCTGACTTGAAGCAATTCCGTGATTTTGAACGAGTCCAAGTAACTCGAAAGGACTCTTTGTACGACATACACCCAACTCCAGGAGCGGTTACCCTCCGGCGTTTGTTTTCACGCACTTTGGACTCGCTGCCGAAGTAAATCGGCACGAACGCGACCCAAATGACGCAGGTCGTGTACATAGCGAACCCGATGAACTTTGCCTCGTTGAAATTCTCCGGGACGTTCCTGGTCTTGACGGCGTAGAGAGTGCAGAGGACTATCAGGACCGCGTCGAAGGCCAGAGGGGAGAGCACGGCTCTCGGCGACGTGGCGCAGGTCAGGACGGATCTGTCCCGAGCCGGAAATTCCTGCAGAGGTAACGGCGGGTCCAGCAGCATCATCGCCGTCGCGACGCCCGCCTCGATAAGGATCAGGATGCAGGTGATGACGACCTGCGTTGGGATCAGAGAGAAATGTTGTATCCTGCCCGATTTTCGAGCCGCGGCGTAATCTCGAGGACTCACCTGCGCCGTGGCGGACATGAAGAGCGGCTTTCGCGTGGGAAAGCGCTTCTTCGAGCCGGCCAAAATCCTTGCTATTCTGTTCGTCTTCGTCAAAAGGCTCGCGTATATCATCGCGAAGCTTATTCCCGGCATTAAGCGGCTCACCGCGCACGAGAGTCCGCTCGGCTTTGCCAGGATTGGGAATACCTGGAGAAGTGTTTTATCGTTATCGCAACTAAAATTCGGCCACGCTCCGCGTGGATCAACCGGATTACCGCTATCGGGAGTATATACCAAGTTTTACTGGATTTTTGTTTATTTTTATTTTCTCACGGTTCAACGAGAGGGAGCTTCTCGAAATGGTTACGACTTGAAGAGTCGAAAAATCAACAACCGATCTCTCCGTACCTTCGGGCAAACCCGAGGAACAGTGTTCCGGCATTCATCTTTATTCATAACGGAATACGGAATGCCATATTCAATTTGGCGAAACGCTTGTATGCGGTTTTCCGGTTTCTTGCGGTAGCTGATTGCACAACTGCGATATTAAGCGAGTTGAACTTTGTGCCAAAAGAATATGGTGCGAGGGTTTCTTCTTCTTCTTCTTCTTCTTCGAGTTTCTCAACTCAATTACGATTAATTTGCATTGGGAATATGAGTTTTGAAAAAATAAAAAAAAAAGACAGAGAGAAGAGAAAGAGAAAGAGGGAAAAAACTAACAAGAAGAAAGAAAAATTAAGCTTGCGAAAATATTTTAACGGCTTCGGTACCGCTAACACCGAGTTGGTCCGCAAATTAATCATGCTCCGTAGCTGGCCGTCCGGTCCGCTGTTGTTATCTTCTTAAGCCTACAGTTCCTACAGCCGGAGAGACGTTTCATATACTCACTCCAAGGCTCGGAGTTTATCGTTTAAAATTACGTCGGATGATTGTTTGTTGAAACAGAGGGCGAAAATAGTACAAAATAATTAAACCCTCCGATGTTCGAAAAAGAAAGTCGACAACCAAAAACAAAAAAGAACCGAATGTTGAGAAAAAATTTTTATAAAAAGTGGAAACGATACGTCATTCAAGTAGATTAAAGCCTCACTTTTTACACGGCAGTCCATCTGTCGCAGCCCTTGATACGAGGGTATAAAAAATTGATATTGTAAAACGATAAAACCTTTCCACCCGTATGTGTACGTATATTGTCGTACGATACGAAACCAGAAGAGATAGCAAGAAAGGCCGAACGGCCGTACAATGATTGAGAACCGAGTCTCGACCTGATGGAAAAATGGTGTCAAAAAGAAAAACAAAAAAAAAAAAAAAACCAAAGAAGAAAAACAGTCGATCAGACATAATATCATACCGCGAAATGGGCGAGGGTGATGCCGGCGAGGATGAGGTAGCTGAGCTCCCTGGTGCTGGCCTTGACGACGGGGGTGTTGTTGTGCCTGACGAAGACGCGGCAGGTGGCGAAGGTTGCGAGAAGTCCGAGGGCGCTGAAGGTCATGGCGACGACGGCCTCGGCGTCGCCCCACGAGGTGTACTCGTCGGGGATGACGAGGCACTCTTTGGTTGGCGGGGACAGAGAAAGAGAAAGGCGTGACGGAGAGACGGAGTGATCGAATTAGCCGATATGCGACGATAAAGTTCGGGGATCGGCGTCGCGACGCGATGCGGCGCCAAGATCCTCGTTACGATCACGTCCCATGCGGTGGTGTAATTGCGACGAAATCGAAGGGGAACAATACTTAGCGACGCGTTCCGACGTATACGGGGGAACGATATTAAGCGGCAACGCGGACGGCTTGTCGGAAGGAGAGAAGAAGACAGGGGCGGAGGGATGAGGATGTAAAGTACGGGGGAGAAGGTGACTAACGACTTGTTTAAAAATTCCTCCGACGGCATTGTCGCGTTAACCGTTCCCCCGAGTCACGCTGGCATAAATTACTTCTAAAGACCGGCGATTGATGGCCGCTAGAGGCGAAGGAAGCTACGCGATAAATAACATTTTTCCCCGTTATAACAACAGAGAGATCCTGCACCAGACGTTTATATACACGTCCGAGTTTCTTTCTCCCGTCTTCCGAACCCATACCGTTCCATCCCTCCCTATTCCCGGATCATTCGTCTTCCCCCCAGATTGCGATCCCGAAATTTGATCTGATTCATGAGCTAATTTGGTCTCCAATTCCACCCAGCCGCTTTTTCCTCCCTTGTTTTTTTCACCGATTTCATTTATTTTTGTTTTTCTCTCTTTTTACGTCAACGGAGAGAAGAATCTTCTTACCGGTTTTGTTGCCGTTCGGCCATTGTCCGTTCGGGCAAGGATGGCACTGGAGTTGATCCTTGTCGGCGATCTCGTGGTCGGCGCAGGGAACGCAGGCCCAGCAGCACCGTTTCTCTTGGCCACCGGTCTTGAAGTTCTGTGAAAATATCAGGAAACCAGCTTTTCAGGGCGATAGAGAAAATAAAATTCGCCAAATTGAGCTCAGGTGGACTAGGAAGGCTTTGACGGCTGAAAATGTGGTAAAAATTCAATTAATTCGCCCTTTACAAACTACTCAAAAAATAAACGCAATTTTTGTTATTTCTCAGTTGTTTGTCGCATTTTTGTCGACGAAAATCAGCGGCACGCGTAAAGAAAACGTTAATAATAAAGAAAGATATTGAGCGTTGAAGTCCACCGTGCGTTCGGATGTTGGTGTAACATGTTTACACGCCTTTTTCACTAGACGTTTTCCATTAGTTATTCCAGAATAACTCAAGAACGCGGTCAGATATCGCCTGGTTCTTAGATATTTATATTTTTAAAACTCGAACCACTGAATTTCGTAGTCAAAACTCCAATAAAAACTTTTGCAAAGAAAATGTGAGTGCGAGTTGTTTCAGTTCTTGACCAACGAAATTTGAATTTTTTCATCCCATTTCCGGCCTATTTTCGCCGCCTGTTTCCCTTAAAAGCGGCTTTTCGAAATAAATCGTCCGCACGAGGATCGTTAGATTAGGCTAATTACAGGAGGCTGTGCGAGAGCGCTGCGCGGATGATGCGAGACGGCGGCGGCATCAAATTTTCATCAAGATTTTACCGTCGGTTGTCTCAGTCTTGTCTCCTTAAACGTCAACGGCGGCGACGAGGTGAATACCAAGGGGAAGTAAAAGGAGTCACAAAAGGTGCGGAATACGTTATTTCACGCATATATTAAGCCCGGTGTCAAGACCTCGGAATTCACAATTTTACCCAATTTCGCATTACTTTGGAAGAAGATTTTGGTGAGACTTTGACGAAGACAATTGTTTTTTTTTTACATCTTCCTCGCTGAAAACCATGTAGTCAAAAAATCATGTGTACAGCGTGTGTGAAGAAAAATAATGTCAATATTCTACTACGAAAGTGGCACATATAGGCGCAAGGAATTTTCAACGCATGATTTTCTGCTCACTGCTACCAAAAATTCTTTATGCAAACACTTTCATCGTAGCGAATAGATTTTTTTTTTTTTTTTTAATCAACTTTCTGCTCTCAGCGCTTTGAAATTTCAGCCTAAATTAATCATAGATTATAACTTTACGAATAGAAATTCATAAAAATGAAATGAAACCTCGAGTGAAATTTTTTACCTCGAGGTTCTGTTCTGTTTATTTCCGTTTCCTTTCCACTTTTCCACTTTCGCCAGAGGATTGCGTATGTCGGCCAATCAAGCATGTAAAAAATCCGCAAATCGAGTCTGCAGAAAAACGTCAAAGCAGCGAAGGATAGGAAATCGATGAGACGGGATGAACTTTGAAGACCGTAATTGCGAGGCAAACATGAGCGGCGTATTTGCACAATAGATAATTATAATTACACGGCATCGAGTAACGCGTGAATGAACCGAGGATAATAATCGCTCGCTAATCATCGTCGTTACTATAATATTATACAACGAATATTCGCGCTAATTAGCAATCAATTCGAACGATTACCCCTCGCCAATTTTTTTTTTTTTTTTTTTGTCCATACTTACGTTTGCCGATTTTTCTTCTCAGCTTCTCTCGCTTCTTGCACAACTCTGCGTAGATTACGCGACGTGGTTATTCAACGAGTTGCGTGAATCGCGGAGAAAGCTGCGTATCGTGAAATCTCGCAAACAGCGAAGCCGTGAAAATGTGGGTAGGTACGTAATATAGTCCATAAGGGTGAAAAAGTAATGCAGGTAGGCAATTCGGTGCCTCGTACCGGTCTAATTAAACAACGCAAAGTGAAGTCAAAGCGACTGCCACAGGCGCGTGTGAGCACGTGTACGTACTTTCGCGTGCAAACTTTCTCTATGCTTGGATTCAGGTCTGTTCCACTCACCCTCTGTTTCCCTTCACGTGTTTTATACGAAACTTTTGTTCTATAACGTACAAACGTTCAAAGCTTGTATATTATGCATACGCCCGTTTGCCTCGTTGCTGATAAACACCGAAATTTCACACCGAGTTTCCTCAAAAGGCTCCGTTTGTTTGAATACCATTGTTTATCCCTCGAGTTTAATACGAAATTGCTAATCTTTAATTGGCCTAATCTGCGCTGTATTACTACTCAAAACAATCGGCTTTAAGCTGGTCTGCTCTCGAATTTCCCGTTCTCACACTGCAGGTTTCAAGTTCACAGAGATAAAAAAAAAAATTTGATTTTCGAATTAGAAATTCAGATTCGTGATTAACGATTCAAATCCCACCGCATCGGATCCCCGTTTTGGATTTCGCAAGCTGACTTCAGATTTGTGATTAGCGACCGAAAAAACCTCACGGTGCAAATTTTCATTCAAATCCATTCATCCGTTCTCAAGATATCGAAATTTTAATTCGATCGAAGCAAAAATCCAACAGGTTCTAAGCTTAGAAAAGCCGCGTCGATTGACACCAAAACCATTGAAATCCTGTAACTCGTTCGCAAAACTGATCACGTAGATACGTAAACACAGAAATACAGACGTCCGTCTGACAATGATTGGAAGTGGTGATTCTCAAAACTTGAAAACGTCGAGATCTATTTTTCGCATTAGGAGTAATTGCAATAACTTGAATTTTACTCTGAAAACAGAGAAACGGGAAGTTGGAAGAAAAAAAAAAATTGTATCGCAAAATCGTCTGCAAGGGTGTAAAAACTTGCGTTACGCCAAGGCGCAAGGGTCGGATCCAGAGCCCGGGAAATGCGAGCCGTGACGTATCTTTGTCGGATTCGCGGTTTGGCGACCGCTGCTAGATTAGATCGCGGAAAGTTCGCGGTTCGTTTGCAGACTGAAACGGAGGGGGAATTTCGGTTAGAAACGTGCGCGCTGTTCGGATCGCAGAGACTCTGAAACATCCCGTTGGGGAAGACGTACGATGAAACTAGAGAAAGGCCAAACATGCAAAATCGTCCGAGTGCGGTTTGACCCCCGCGTCTCGTCGCCCGCTGCCTCGCCCGAAACGTTTCCCCCTCGGTTTTTGGCCCGAGGGCAGAAATTGCGCCACCACCGCTGACCGAAGACTGAAATTACGAATTTGACGAACGCTGTTTGCGCGATATTACGTCCGATTTGTCAAGTCCTGATTCGATTTAACTCGTTCAAAGTAAAATTTTCGACGGACTTGCGTAGAATTTGCGTCGAGAGGGAAAAAATAAACAACTCTTTTTTGATATTTCAATTACGTGCAATTTTTACCACCCATTCGTATCGATCGTGTTTGGATAGAATTTCAACAATGCGGGAGAGTTGATAGATCTTTTAATTACGTTCGACGTTTTAGCGGTTTAGGAAAAAACAGTGTTAAAATTTTGTTTCTTTCTTTTTCATTTACAACATAAGTTATAATATAATTTTAATGCGCGTATATGAAAAGCGAGAATTTTCTACTTGTAATCCTCTCCGGTGATGTAAGAAAATTACTTTTTCTAATTTCAGTGAATATTTACGTTTTCGAACCTCTCTGGAATCGACAAACGATTATGTTTTTCCCAGTTTGTATATTCATTAAAAAAAAACATGTATAAGCCTTTTTATTTTTCAGAAAATGAACTTTTTTTCTCATTTTTCTTGCAAAAATTTATCAGCTTCAGATTTTTCACTCCGCCGTTTTCGAGACCATCGCGTAAGTTTGCCGGACAAAACCTACAGACTCTTCCATTTTCACGGCAATGAAAAGTATCGGTAAAAATTTATTTTTGCGGCTTGTTTCCCGTGAAATGTTCTTATTTTTTTACAATGTTTTTTTCCTTTCAGGTAAACTTACCTTGTAATTTCCGGGAGGGCAGGGCTTGGAGCAAACACTTTCGACGATTTGAGTGCCGCGTGATTGTGGAAGGCCGGAAAATGCGAGGGTCCCATTATTCCAGTCGCCGATTTGTATGTAGTCGTAAGTCCCGTTGGGTAGTTTTTGATAGTTCAATATTTCGTACCTGTAATATGGATTGGAGAAAATACGTGAGGACGTTGATAAAAAATTAAAAGAAAAAAAAGAAATAACCAAACGAGTTTAAAAGAGAAGGACTTCTCCGAACGCCGATTGTGGTACTCGATCGTACTCAAACAATCACTGCCACTGTTATCCACGAACACTTTTAAGGGGCTACGTGGGTCTCAAGGGTTAAAGCGCAAAACATATTTTCTCTAACTTGTAAAAACAAGTATAATAAAAGAATTATTCGTCCAAACCTAAGGCATATGAAAAAAGAATATTTCAACGAAATTTCATAAAATTTTCATCGAAAAATTTTTGACAATTGGTTTTCGGAGAGCCAGTATTTTCGCGGTGGACACGATAACTCGTGCTAGGTTTGTCTGAAATCAAAAAACCAAATATCTTCTGTCGGTAGGTGAGTATAGCCACTTTTTTACAAGGCGATAAATTGTGTAAATTGTACCAAAAATCGTACTTCAATTTTATTTTTTTTTTTTTCACCCATCGTCCAATCGCTAGCTGTGCTGACTTACTGACAGAAAATATTTGGTTTTTGAATTCCAGATAAAACTCGCATGAATTATCGTGTCGACCGCGAAAATACTTAATCTCCGAAAACCGGTTCTGAACGTTTTAATTTTCCAAATTTTTCGATACAAATTTCAAACATTCTTCTTTCATATGCTTCAAGTTTGATAAAATGATTCTTTGATTATATTAACAAAAAATAAAAAAAAATGACAGAAAATATTTCTTCTTTTAACCTTCGAGAGCCACGTAAGCCCTTAAGGGCGCGCCAAACGGAACCACGAAAGTATTTTAATTAAACACGCACCTGCAGCGGCTGTCACGGTTCGAACAACACGCGTTACTTTAACCCCTCTTCTTTCCACGAACGGTCTGAAGGCTGATTTATGTTATGCCTAATTAATTTAATTATACTCTCGTTTTACTTCTGACAATTATTCCGTAACTCGTGTTTCCGTTTTGTTGAAAATTTCCGTCCCGATTCACCGCAAGAATTAAGATGCGCGATTTTCAAATTCACAAGATACGTTGTGTGAAACGAATAGTAATATCAAACTTTGAAGAAGAAGAAAAAAAAAAAAAGTATAAGAGAAAAAAGAGAACTTTTAAACGTGAATCAAATTATCGTGCAAAGAAGAATGAAAGCGAACGAAACAATACAATGCGTTTGACAAAGCGTTTATTAATTAATTGCACGAACAATTATCGCAATGTACGTACAATGTTTTCAACAAAATGAATAAATAGTCCGATCGATGTTTTACATAATTAGCGAAACGTTGGAAAGAAAATAAAATCTATATTTCAACTCATCCGTGCATATTTATACCTGCACGTGATCTGCTCTACAGGATACGCGCAACGTACACGGACATCATTTTTTAAAAGTGAAAACAAAGATTAAAAAAATACGAAAAAAAACCCCGATATACCAAGATACGAACATCGTGAGTTGAAATTCCCCGACGGTTTTCCATACGCATATCTTGGTAATTAATTACACCGAGACTGCGGAAGAATTCTCACGCTTTGTTTTGAACATAAGCTCGATGCCCGTGAATGTATGTACAGGATGAATTAGAGCGAGGTTTCACGTCCGCCCACCATCGGCAGCTAGAGAAGCTGCGACATATTGGTAATAAAAGTGAAATACTGTAAACCCTTTTTTCTCTTCGCTTCCCCTCCACCGCCCCATTAAAAAAACGCGTCAAATCGAGCTCGAGATTACCCCCTGATTTATGGAACTCGCCCTGCAGGGAGGAAGCCTTATTTCGATCTCACTGTGACTTCCTGAAGCGTAGCAAAACCGGGTTAGTTCGATATTGGTTGTTGTTCGATACTCGGTCACCGACGACCAAACATGCTTGGCTTCGTTTTTATTTTTTTGTTTTTCTTCGATTTGAATTCGAGAGAAAAATGACTTCACTTAAGATATAGTGAAAGTCAGGTTGTTAATTACTTCCGTCAAACTACATACCGGCAATTTTTTTACTACCAAAATTTTTGATCACAGATTGTAATGATATAAATTGAAATTAGAAATTCAGTTTGAAGCTCGTTTCTACGAACTTGCATCGGGCTCAGGGCAGTTAACTTGTTGACTTTGATCAGTGGTTCTATCGCCATTGATATTTGAATGGTTTTAGTAAGTTTTGATCTCAACAACCCTAGAAGGAAGCGTAGTTTTTCGAAATTGACTCCAGTTATTTATTTTATCGACATTTTTATACACGAATCAGAAAAGCAATATTAGATGAAAGATTCCGGATTTTTTTTTTTTTTTCTTTGTTCAAGAACTTATTTTCAATTAATTCTTTTCATCCCCCCTTTCGTGACAGAAGAAGAAATAAAATTTTGGAAACCGATATACGCACCGACCTGCCTGGAGGATCACCACGTCGATCAAATTCCACGTCCTCACCGCCGAAGGAAAAGGTGACGTTCATCAAGTGATCCTTGAGGTTGAAGAATCAGAATGCGTTGTAAGAATAAGACGAAGATAAATATTGAAATACTCGACCCTCGGAGAAAACGCAAATTTCGTTTTTACCGCTATTTTATACGAATTATTTCAATTCTTTCGCCAAAATATGTAAAAATTTAAAAGATGACAACTTTTTCACGAAATTTAATTTTTTCGTAAGAACAAGATTTTTTTTTAGGTATTCTTTCCGATGATTCAGTATTTCCGAAGAGGCATTCGAACTACGGGGGATCGAGTCTACAATATTTGCGAAATATCTCAGAATTCTTTCAAGTTGATGAAAAGCTCACCTTGAAGAGCGTCCCGTTAAAGGGACGCATGGCCTTGCAAACGCCGTAGAAATTTTTCCCGCATACTTCCTCGAGCATGTTGTGAAGCCCGTGAGCCATGGCCCAAAACGACTTCATCACGAAGCTCATTTTCGGGTCCTGTTTGTATTTCTCGCTGAGCTTCTCGTTTCCTGAATTTCAACAGAAATGAAATGCAACACCGAATAGCAGATGTTATTGCGACGACATAATTCAAAAAAAATGTACCATTTTTTATCGTTCAACCCTCTTTCGGCCCTTGGATTTTTTCCCAAAATCGTTTGTTCCATGTACTCGTCGCGTATCGTATACTATGACTTTCTTTGCAAGAAATTTAGTTTCAAGCTCGTTTCTATATGGACTTGCAACGGCCTGCAGTCACGGTCTTGTTGACTTTAATCAGTTTCGAGGCCGAGCTGCCTAGAGGCGGCGAATTTTCACGTATAGACTGGAATAGACGCGGCGAATGTAGGCATTGTAATATTAGAACTGAGATTCTGTGAGCCTTGGAATCTCTCGTACGATTTGCAAAGAGGAAGAAAAAAATACAAAAAAAAAAAATAAAAGCACTACACAAACGTATAAAATAAAAAATAAACAAACTTGCGACTGATATTTATATTCTTTCCGCAGGGCTTAGGGCAGGGAAAACAGGATCGACTGGCCCGGTACGTGTTAGTTTCATAAAAATGGGAACGACGATCGACGACGATCGTAAAATTGTCTATTTGTATACCACGAACGGCAGCGTTCGTGATCGTGGTTTTGTTGTTACCTGAATGATACACAGCATCGACTGGCTACATGGTTGTTAAAAACCAAATATCCGGCCAGACGTGGCTGTTATTGGAATATCGCCAGATTTTTTAAACACTCACGCGATACCCGCGCGGAAGAGATATGAGGAGTGAATTAATTAAAAGAAGCGTCGAAAGGAACGATTTGTTCGACCGTCGACAAGAATGCGGTAAAAAATATTCTCCGAATGTGAATATAAAAAACGAACAAATTTTTATCTCACAAATATCGCGTGTAGAATCTAAATAGTTATACGAAGGATGGAAATTTCTTTTCTTTCAGATTTTTGCGGGAGTTTATCGAAATTAAAAGATGACAATTAATTATAATCGAGCTGACTCTAATGTTTGGCAATATCGCTGAATGGTGAATTCGATTTCTTTCGGGTGATGTAGACGATCAGCGTCGCGGCGGCTGATGTCAATTCAGCCTAATATCATTTTGTCTGTCGATTAAATAGGGAGGGCGATTTGACGGCGGTTCGGATACTCGATCTTCGACTAACTGTTCACCGAAGTCAATCGTTTTCCAGGAGCGAATCAAGGGCTCCTGAGCCGAAGTATTGTCATTCCGGTTTACTGTTGGCTCGAAACAAAGGAAAGTCGAGTAAAAACAGTGTAACATATTTAAACACCGAAAAAGAATGGTGTATGTCTTTTTACGAAAAAAAAAATGACTGGAACTGCCATAGTCTGATATAGTTTCAAATTTTTAACATAGATTACAGATGCAGGTATAATTTAACCCTCTGAAGCATACATTTTTCCTTGCAGTCGAATTCTTTGAAACTGAGCGTATAAACGTTCTCGATGTCTGAAGTTTTCAAAGTTGAAAAAGCCGGTTCTGATATGAGCGAATAGGATCAATTTTTATATTTTCAGCCCGCCATCTTGAATTTTGAAATTCTGACAGTGTATTCGTTTTTAGCGACTTTCAATTTTCTAATCCCCACGAACTTTCCACAATTGCATTTATTTACAGCGCTCAGTATATTCACGGAATCATGATAATCCATCTTAAGACATCAACATTGACATCCTAGAAGTACAATCATGCGTGAAAAAAAAATACAGCGACATCTCAAAAATTGAATCTAAATGTCGAATAACCGATTCAAAAAAGGTGTCTCATATTCGAGACGCTGTGCCGCAAAGGGTTAAACACTTGAGCACAAATTGTTTCAAGATGTGTTTCCGACGTTATTTCATCAATTCCGAGCCGTTCAAGACGATGATTAAAGTATAAAATCACTCTTCGCGGGGCTCCTGACGCCTACTCGTCCCTGGAAAACGGCCCGCAGCTTCAGCTTCTCATCGCCACCGACGTCGTGGAATTGGATTTCCGGATTACACACATCCGTGCGTCTACGACCCGTTTAAACTCTGCCGTCCGTCTATGGGTCAGACTACAGTTCGACCCGGATCAACTCCTCCCTCATTACCCAATCCTGCCAATTATCACCGACACTGGTCCCCGCTTCCCAATGAAGTACATAATAAGAGATTTGACGGTATACCTTCGACGACTTACCAGTAGAGTATCAGACCTTCGGATCATGGATTCTGCTGAGACTTCTCTGAGAGTTTTCCTTGGGTCAAAAATATTGTACTACTGAAATAATATGAATCTATAAGATCCTGTCACTGGAGCTTCGATGGAAATCAAGAAAAAATTAATGTTCAAGGTAAAAATACCCAACGAATTTCATTTGTCGTAACATTTTGCTCGTCAAATCGTTGATATTATCAATTTTACCCAGAGTAAAGAGAGGAATTAGTGAGATGGAATTACGTATCACAGGCTTCATGTTTTAGGCCAAGGAAATGGTAAAGCCGAATCCATGCTTCAAAGTTCCAATACTCTCCTTGTTAGTAAAATTTCGCAGGTAACCAAATGGGCAAATGAATTCCAATCGTCGAATGATTGCGGGTGAGGTTTAACACGCGACTCACGTTAAGTCGCGAAAGAAGCGAATGAAATCAGCGACTCACCGGTACAGATCTTCTTGTCGACGGGAAAGACAGTGGTTGTCGGAGTCCTCTCGACGTCCTCGTCGTTACCGGTAACACCGGGCAAGGAGCAGTTGAACTTGTGCTGCCAGAACTCTTGAAACCAGGGATTCCTCGAGTTGTTGTAGGGTTTAAGGGCGAAGTAGTGGTCATCGAACTCGTGGACGTAGGGGGAGTGGATTCGTATCGAGAGACTGCCCCAAGCCTCGAATTCGTGCCCGGTGACGACGTCGTCTCGATCAGCCCAACCGTCGCTGTTTATAGCGAAGGAGTGAATTAGCCGGTTGATAATGTATAATTAACGGAGAGGCTGAAATTAAGGACTTACTGGCTATACGTTATCGAGCAAAAGTGAGCCTCGTCGATGATATTGAACAATTTGCGATAAGATAAAAATTCATATCACGTGAGAAAAAGAGCATTCCCTGAAAATTTCTTAAACAATGTTTGGTTTAAGCAATTTCTCAACAGCTTCTGGTCTATATATTATTGTCGGTAAAATTTAATTTTCTTATCGTCTTTATTATGGTTGAGAACGTATAGCAAATACACCCTTGAGGTGAGATTCGGCGAAAAAGCGAATGGAAAAATAGAGGCTTCGACAATTTATTCGCCGGCACCTCGGCTGATTACCTAGCTCGAGGTACCTGCGATTGCGGTTTACCGTAATTGAGTCTCTCCCCTTCTCTGTCAACCCACCCCTAGACCATTTGCTTCCTGAAGCTAAGTCGCTGCATCCGTTACTTAAACAGTTCCGTTCGCTGCTCGACTTATCGTCGCGGCGCCGTTTATCGACGATGGAGATTTAACCCCCGAGGAAGTTCGCCGAGCTTTCGTAGCTCTAGCCAACTTCGTTCGAGAGCTTAATCATCGTTGGGGTAAAATTTGTCCCCCCGTTGCCGAGCCGACGAGTTCAGTTAGCATCGGTGGAAACCCTCGAGTGACGAATCGAAACGGCGGAAAAATTTATGAATTTATGAATTTAGGAATTGACATTTTGATGTACCGACTAATCGTACCAACCCGAGCCCACGTCCACTCTGGAGAAGAAGACGCAACCACCGGCGCGTTGAAATTAGCCAGCAAATCAGTCATGATTTAATCCAGCTGGAAGGTCACCGAGTCAATTGCCAGAGGAAGAATTGAGCTGGCGCAGCTGACTGGCGAAATATTCGTTCCGAAAAGAAGGTCGAATTTATACTATACAAACGCTCGGCAATTCTTTGAAACGATGAAAGTTTTTACGAGATAAAGATTTTTTTTCTTTTGGCAAGCATGAATCAATCGTTGGCGAAATACAATCATATTTTAGACCTGCGTGTCGATAAATTTGACGACTTGTCGATTATGAAGAGTTTTCACCAAATTCCGAATTTTTTAGCGCCGAAACTTAAAGTAAAGAAATCAAACTTTGAGGAAACATCAAATTTTCGAATGGCCCGAAACCCGACGCTCAAAGTTCCGAAATCTGAAGTTGCGATACAGCAAAGTTCCGACGAAGCAAATTTGGAACTTCGAACCCGCCCCTAGGAGACAATGGACCATTCGGTCGTTAGACAATCACTCCGAATACGATCTTTTTACGAGTTTTGTCCAAAAAATTTCAAGAGCTTAGGTCAACTCCTCGCCTCAAGTCCAAGCTCCTTAGAATTTCTACACGAGAATTCGCAATTACATTGTCCGTTGTCCATTTCAGATTGGACATCTCGACATATTTTTCCATCGAAATCTGAATCAATAATTTTTTTCCAACGATCATTCAACAAGGTACCTTCCGATGAACATGAACCTCTCTGTCAAATTCAGCCTCCTCGACGCTCCCAGCAGGCCGCGCATCGTCATGCCCTCGCAGAAACAGACGACAACATTCGCGGCACGATCCTGATTCAGGTTCGTCAGGACTCTGTCGAAGGCCGCGTCCTCCGCTGTCGAGAGAACAGCGTCTTCTCGAGCAACGCAGACTCCGCTTCGTTCGGCCAGCTCGCGAAACGCCGCGATTCCGCTCTGGCCATAATTTTCTGAAACAAAAAGAAAGAGAAATACATAAAGAAAGAAAACAGTTATTTTCTCAAACGTTTCCGTCACAGCGTAACGCTCAGCGTCCCGCCTCAAAAATTTCCATGTCCTACCCTTATCGCAGTTTATTTACAACTTCAAATGATCTTTGTTACTTCAGATTTGGGATCAGCGTCCCAAAAACCCCCGAATAACAAGTTTCGGCGAGAGGCATTATATTTTTGATTTTTCTTCCGCCATATTGGAACCGCCATTTTGGATTTACAAATCATCAAATTCTGATTTCGGATTCGTGATCGGCGACCGGAACAAGTCCCCGAGTAACAAAATTCAGGCCAAAATATTGAGTTGAAAAACGTGTGACTGAAAGGGTTAACGAAAACCGTGTTTCGTTAGTCAAACAGTCGACGGATGTCAACAAAATTGTTTTCACTCAACCTCGTCAATGAACGAATCAAAATATTTCAGAAAAAGATTCGCACTTTGACAGTTAATGGGGAAAGAGAAAATAAAATATCAAGATATGACGAAAATCGATAAATAGAGAAAAACTGCAAACGCGACAGATTTGTCGTCGCGTGAATAAAATCGTAAATATATATATTATATATATACATATATACGCCCCGCCGATCCTGCATGTTTCGCATCGGGAAACCGCGGTAACAGTTTCCGTTTCCGTTGTAGAATAAATTTGTCCCAACAACTTGAAATTCGCTGACTATGTCGGGTTCCTATAGTTTCTGGTATGGATATAGAAACGCATATACAACCATACACATGGATATACACTTAATATTCCAAGTGCATTTGAAGTTTCGGAAAATCGAATGTGCGAAATCTTGCGAAACGTATTCTCGTGATTATGACGAGGTATGTACCTACCTATAAACGGAACCGAATACCGTCACTCCGTGAACGAAGATAATTATCACCGTACGTAACAATGGCAGGTTAATTTACCGCAAAAGCGAACAAAGGGTAATTAGAGTGTGCGTTTTATCCTTTTTTTTTTTTTTGTCTTTTTGTTCCCACTCCTTTTTCCCCTTTTTATCCTGTCACGGTGTGGATGGATTATAACCGTGCCTTGAATTCATATCTCGAAGCAACCATTTACGAAACGTCAATACGGAGACAATACAAGATAAGAAGAAAAGAAGGGTAAGAAGAAAGGAAGGGCGGGGGGGGAGGGGGATAAAAGCGCAACGAAACAGAATGAAGCCGAATCCGCGAACTCATTCACGACAATTAAACGGATAATTTATATAGACATACTTTTTTTCTCTTCCCTCATTTCCTTTAAAGCACCCTTCGCTTCGAGGCAATTCGTCCCTGCGCTAACGCTCTTTCCAAGGATACATTATAGTCGACGTTACCAGCCCCGCTTGAATTTGGTCGGAAAAAAGATGGGGGTAAAAATGAACTTGAACCCCGGGAATCCCCTGGCTTGTAAAAAGGATTGAAAAAAATCTATGTATCCCGAAACGCCGGGGGGCGACTGCCCGCTGCCACCTTCGATGTGCTTGCAGCGTGAATTTATGAGGAAAGGTTTATTGGCTCGAGTCAGCTAACGCTGATGAGGTTAAGGAAGGACTCCTCGTTTCGGCGTCAATGGTTTTTCTCGATTCGCCTCTTTTCTACATTCCGATTTTATCTCTTCTCAATATTCGACGGAAATCCCGAAGGTCGTAGATGGGGGGGAAAAAAAAAATAACTATATCTATACCCCGTAGAGGCTATAAGTCGAAAAGCACCGATTTTGCCTCTGCGTGAAATCTGACGAAGATTTATTCGGGCATCCGATCTGAACTGATCGTCATTTTTTCTCCTCCGTAAACTTGCCTCAACGTCAACATTTTCATACGAGTATCCATCTCAATGTGAAAGAATTCGCGAATATTTTTTTTCACCACAGATTCGTCCGCACGTTCCGTGTCTGTCACACTTGAGGTCTGAAAATAAAATGAATGACGTACGTATAGGACGTGTTTTTTTTTTTTTTTTTGGAAAAAACCTTTCAATTAAATTTACTGCAACGAATCACCGGACAGCCGGAGCTTTGATCGCTTTGCAAAGCACCGAAACGCCAACCCCTTAATTACCCGTTCATTCCCGTCTCCATTCACTCAGCTGTCGCTCCGTTCGTGATTGTGTACACTTTGCGAGATCGAGCTTTACAACCGTGGTTTTTGTTTTTCTCTCTCTTTTTCGTGCAAACAGTTGTTTTTTTTTTTTTTCACCCGATCCGTCCATGTCGCGTTTCGGGGGTAAATAAAGAACCCGGAGAGGAACGCGAATAGAATAATTGGAAAAGGGTGAGCTACAAAATCACGACCAACGATTATTTATACGCTAATTTTATTTGAGAGCGCGATTTTTCAACGGATAGAATTTTTTTTCTCGAGTATGTTTGAGTCCGCAGATATTTATATGCTGCATATAACGCGATGAATCGACCTCTGTAATACAATACATACACCAGCGCCACACCATGATCAACCGCAACTCCGTATCATGGCGCTCCGAATGAACCCAACGTGAGAATAATTACACCGCATACTTTGACGTAGGATTCACACGTGTGAAAATATATCCGAGAAGCTTTTAAGATCGGTCGTAACTCAGGTTGAGCGTTAGTCCGATATCTGGTCCACAATGAAAGGCCAGGAAGTAAATATTGAGATATATGCTTTTTTGTTGCGGATACGCGCGCGCACGTGGCCAAATCATGAGTGGAGTTTCTGTTCTAAACTTTATTAGCCGCGTACGAGATACTCGATAGTACTGAGAGCCGCTCCGCAAAACAAACTTATGCCCTGCAACGGGGCTAAGTTCAGACCATTCGTCGAGCCGAGATTATTTCATTTGTACGCAATAGAGAACTGTCGAGATCGACGGTTTGATTCGGAAATTCGAGAGCACCCTCAAACAAGATATTTTTAGAAAAAATTCCAAACAAGAAGTACTCGAGGAAATGAAAATCAAGAATAGACGCAGATTTTGTGTATACACTTTTTTCAATAATCTACGAAATTTTGAGACGCTCAAGAAACGAATTTCAGCGATTTTTGAATGAGTTCCGGTGCGGTTCTAAACTGAGCGGAGTGACGAGACAAGGAATAATTGAATTCATAACGAACGAATGAATCGATCCGCGAGTGAACTTTTCAGGGACGACCGACTGGGAATCAGGCACCAATTCCGAAGTTGGTAGGTACGAGGCAATCAACGAAGCAATTCGAGGATTGCGGAATCGACGTCGCTTTGTGTAGAAGGCCACCTGGCCGAGGGTTTCGATATGCGGGGGACTCCAGCGGGCAGATACGAGGTGCACAACGGGACTTAGGCCTTGGGGACAATGCATTCATGCGCGTTGTGCGGCAAGATTTGATCGAGGATCTCGGGAATTGCTAATTGGGAATGGGGGATGACACACTCACCGTCAGTGTTGACGATGGACACGTAGGTCCAGTTGAAGTATCTCACCAGATCCACCAGCAGCTGGGCCTGGTAATGATCCGACGGTACGACTCGCAGGAACGTCGAGTACCTCGACTTGTCGGTGAGGTCACGTGACGTCGACGAATAACCGACCTAAAACACGGCGGCTTGAGTCCAACAGATTTTCAAGACCGACCGTAATTATCTCCCGGTAAGGAAACAAAACGTGAAAACACTAAATTGAGTAACAACGGTATAACGATCATTCGGCAGCGATGAATTTGGAGAAGAACTTTTCAAGTGAACACTCCTTCAGGAAAATAGTTTCGTATCGTGTTGGCAGCTTTGGACACCTAAACTTCCTTTCGTGATCCAAGAAGTTTCGTAAGATCTTTGAAATGTTGGGAAAATCGGTTGGCTTCCGATGACGTGGTCTTTTTCACCACTTCAAGCAAGTCTAACGTTTGATAGAGACTAAAGATTGAGACTAGTTCCCAAGGAAATACGAATAGTAGCAGGTTATATCTGGTTCGGGTCGAAAGAATCGGAGGCATTGGTTCGAAATCTACACGGACCGATGAACAAAAGGAGAATTTGATTAATCACTGACCACCGCAAGATCTGAATTTACTCAGCTCCACTCACCTGTGGAATGGAGAAAAGCTGAAGCAGGTTTTGAACCTGAAGAGTGACGGAACTCGATCCTGGTCCAACAACGCCGACAAGCGGAGCTTTTCCGTCGGGAGTCTCCTGCTGGAACATTGAAAACAAACAACGACTTTGACGGTCATAAATTGGAAGCAGAGCCAGGATAACTGAGGATTTGAATAGGGACCTGAGGCGCGGCTTGCAAGCAATGCGCAGTGTCGGCGTTCTGCGAGAGTTGAGACTGAGTGAGCACCGGAGTTATGGCGTCTCGAACCAGTTCGATGCTCTGCTGAAGAGCGACCGGAGCCGACCAGCACGAGTCCCTGGCCTCGAGTCCGAGGGTGACGCCTGAATGAGAAGAAGACGAAGGGCTGACTCTTCCGTTTTCTTTTGTTACGTGAAACCGTCGCGAAGACAAGGACTCACCAGGTAAAATACTGCTGTTGCTGTTGATCTTGTCGAGGGTGATGAGGGCCGTCTCGACCCGTTGAATACCGTACGTTTCGCGAACTTCGCCGCAGACCAAAGCACCCTGACCACCTCTGGGGGTTTTGTGAACGCTGAAGAGGGCGCCGATGACCAAGTCACCTTTGACTCTAGCCGACGGATCCCCGGCAGCAGCGACGCCGACAAACGTGGCTATGAAGTAAACGATCAGCAGCATGTTTCGAACGGGATCCGGAGGCTACGTTCGGCGAACTTCCGGAAGCTCGAGCGCCGTTTTCACTATCAAGCAATGGCCGGACGGTGGTCGAGCGTTTGAGCTGCTCATCTCGGTGCCGTTGATGCGATGTTTTTTTGCACCCTTATTTCCTGCTTGCATAACGCGGGCTAGCTTCCGCAATGTTGTTCACTTTCCGCAACGGGAATGGAATGGAATCGCCGCTTCCCGTGTGTAATGTTCCATCAAACCGCCTCAAGTACGTTTAATGCAGATTTGTTTGAACGTGGAGATTGAGTCTGGAACAAAAGAGGATTGCGATCACTCAGCAAAGATTGGGATAATACGATGGGAAGGGCGCGCAGGATTGCTTGCTTTTTTTATGCACATTCATTACAAGACCGCGGGGATCCTCGCGAAATTTCATACGTCACATGTAATGCGACTTATTCGCGAATCACGGCTCGATCACGGAGCTCTATTGTCTTCCAAAGACAATTCCACGGTATAATGAAGACGCTGATGGAACTTGGTCCAATTTTTTTTCCCCCTATCCTATATTTGACGTTGGATTATTCGCTGATCGCCGTTACGCCCGTCAAAATCAGATCACCATAGTCGCAATTACATATCTCTTCCATTATCTCTTTTCCTCGTCTCAAGATGAAATTGGTATCCAACTCTCCTCGAACGAATCTCATCGTGATAAAAGTAATGCCGTACTAGACCTACACATATATATCTATATACCGGAAATTTACTCTCGTCGCGTCGTTTTAAGCCAGTCAAACCGTCACGATGAGCGGTTAAATACGACGTCCAATATAACGAGTGGATTATGTTACGGTATGTGCGGACGAGTATGAGACCACTGTCCGACTTTACCCAGTGCCCGTCAAATTCGTTCCAATTTTTTTCTCCATTTCATGATCAGCAAAATCTAATCGCGCGATAGAAACGATCTCCACCAACAACGGACTAAAATCATTCCACGATTGCATAGTGTCCTGAGGGATAGTGGAAAAGAAATAGAGAGAAAAAAAGATCGGAATACCAAGAGAGAAGAGGGGAACAATGGGACGCGAAATGAAGGGTTGATGTACGAGTAAAACGGTGAATAATAAATCCTGCCACCCGAAATTTACACGCGAGCAGATGCTTGTACAATCCGTGTTAAAGACGTGCGGATAGACGGTTAAGCCAACCACAGCTTTAAGTACATCACGGTAATGCGATTCAATGAGAATTTACACCCTGTAACGTAAAAGCGACGGATTTTCACCAAAGTTCGTCGCGAGTATATGCGCGGATACTAATCCTCGGGAATTAGATACCTTGATGAAAACGCTATGCGCTATATATAAAGTTGTAATTATTGTATATAAATCGTATTGCGGTATACATATAGTATAATTGATCGTGCGAAGGATGTGTGATCGAGTGACGTGATCGTCTTCAAGTATATGGGGCATTCCACGTCAAAGTAGCAACCCGTGCACCTCATCCGCTTCGATTTTAATTACTTCTTAGTATGATATTCGTAAAGAACCAAAAGAATCTCGGAATATTTTTCGATTTAGTTTTTTCGTGCCGGAATTGGTGGTTTTTTTTCTTTTCCTCAATCTAAATAGATCACGGAATCATTGAATTTTATATCGAGGTATGTGAAAAACAAAAAAGCAAAAACAATTCCGACATGGAAAGTCTAAAAACTTTCGAAAAAAAAAAAAAGTAACAAGGTAGGGGGTGAGGTACATGGGCTGCTAATTTGACGTGGAATGCCCCATATACTTATACTGTCCAAGTCACGATAAGCTTTACCGGATATAATTGGCTCGATGAGGTGAAAATTCTCTATCGTAAAAAAAGAAAGATTGGGCATATTTTAGACCCGCCTGTACGTCCCATGCATCCTTGAAATCTAGAGTGGTAAAAATGAGTCGTTGTTTCGAGTATTGATCGATCGAAAAACCGAATGACGGAGAGGCCGATGCCCCGCGCTGTTATAGGTAGAGACGTGGGGGCAAAGTTTGTAATCGTCGATGAAAATATTTCGAACCACGTGTTCAGGCTCGTTCAGGCGCGTATGACGAAAACAGTCGGAGAGTAAGTAATGACCGAAGCACAGAGGGGCACTTCGGTAAAGTTTTCGAAAATCCTTGCAAGCGCGAAGCTTTTATTATACGTACCGATACGGCATAGGGTTAATTTCAACACCGGCAATTTTATTCGACGATTCCGATCATTATCCAAGCTGGCTTGCAGAATGCGGCTGAATCGAAACAAAGAAGCACGGAGAAATATATCCGCGGGTATTTTATACCGTCAACGTGGAAAAATAGCTACACGTGTCTACAATCGTAACAGCCGCGGGATACGCGAGTTGTGTATGCAAGAAGGAAGGCGAATTAGCATCGGCGATCCAAACGTGAAACCGAAGTCGTTGAAAAGCGCTGATACGCGGGGCAGAAATCTTCGTCAGCGAATCAAGGTCGAAGATCTTTCATCAGGGGATAACTAAAGTACGGTATATACGTTTATTATACTTTTATATAAATGTACATCCGTCGGTAGTTATTTACGCCGTAAAGCTCGGCTTTTTACCCCTCCCTCGGAGCTTTCTCATTTTCTTTCCTTCTCCCATTCTTTCATATTCCGTGTCGCCCTAACCGACGCGATGCCGCCAACGAACGGGGGATTTTCATTCAAGGTGAATACATAGCTGTAAAAAAAGACTGCAACGAAAGAGAGAAAAAGAGAGAGAGAGAGAGAACGCTCGTAACAGAAGTCGGGTCTAACCGTGCGTGGAATGAACCCTCCGTATTCTCTTCTTCCTTCTTTAGCGGCTGCTTTTATCAACACGCAAAGAAGAGCGACGAGTAACCTTTATTCATACGGAGTAATTTTTTTTCCTTACAACTCTTTTTCGTTCAATTTTCCGCAAAATTTTGCATAAAATCAAACAAAGTAAACGTAACGAAAATATTCTAGTGGGAAATGTCCTTGATTATTTACTTTTGTTACGCGGAGTGAAAGAAGGAGTAAAAAAAATTTTGCCCAAAATTCCAAACTTGGAGTGAAATTTTCGCGACTTGGGATGATTTTTTTTTTTTTATTTTTGTTTCTTATCCCCCGCATTTTTATCGCTGCTTTTGTAGGGCGTTAACGAGGAAAAAAGAGCGGCAGGGGTGGTCGCGTCCCTATTCAGAAAGCGAGGCCTCGTTGGACGGCGAACCGGCGGCCAGTAGTAGCGGAGCGTGATAGTCAGACACGCAGTAGTGGAGCTACTCGGTCCTCGCGTACCGTCGAACAGACGCGGAAAAAGCAAAAGCTCCGCGGTACCGAGATCTAAAATTAATTGCCAGCCAGTTTCTCATCCGTCGGGAGGAGTGCAGCCTCCTCCCCTTTTCCAAGGGTTGCCGTGTCAAGCGGCCTCGCGACGGGTAGGCGAGCTTTCAAAATCGCGAACAAATGAATATGCCGAATCTCGAGAGTTGAAAAAATAGACACGGGGATCGCGGGTGAAAAAAGTAGGATATGTAAGTCTGTATGCGTTTCGCGAAAAGATATTTGTTTTTTTTTTTCTTTCTCTTTTGTCTTTACGTAACAAATTATCTGAAATATTACTCTGCGTTTGTTCGAAATTTTTATTTAACCAGTTGATCAAGTATTGAGAGTAATTTTGAAACGGACCTGTTTTAAAATTCTCAAAGATTCTCAAAAACTGTATTTTCTTTTCCAAACATATCAAGAGAGGGACAAATTTCAACGGGATAATTTGAACCCACGCAAGAGGAAAAGAGATTCAAAACAAAAAAAAATTTTTTTTTTTTTTTTAAAACAGACAAAATACGAGATCGAACGAAAAAAAATTGAAACATTAAGAATCGAGGGAAAAACAAAAATTGCGAGGGGAAAGAAGAGAGAGTAAAAAAAAGAAAAAATATTATGTAAAAAAAAAATAAAAATAAGAACGAATCAGGCACAAAGGTGAGAGAGTAAGAATGGCTGAAACGAACGGTTGTTTGTACACCTACTCGTACTCGCGTGTTGTACAACCTCGTGTCGCTTATTATAGGATACAGGGCTGAATGGGGCAGGTTTGAGAGGCGAGATAGAGGCGGTGATGACGACGGTGTACGAGGGCAGGTATCCGTATAATACCTATCATCCGACCGAACACGGACGCGTTCATCTAGCGAGCTTTATCGGGCAGCGAGATACCGCGGAATAATAATATAAAGGCGAGATAGTGCGTACGTACTACATGTGCCGCACGCAGACTCTGCTCTTAACTCCTCTCTCCTCTCTTATCTCATCGCGAACGAACGCACTTTACTTCGCCAGCCAGCTAGCCGCCCCCTCGCTCACCTAGTTCCTGGATATACACGCCCTGAAAATCCCCGACGGGCTTAGAGTCTGGCAGAAATTAAACCATTCGCTTTCTTCTAGAGAATTTTTTTCAAAATTCAAATCGAAAATATTGACTCCAGAAGACAAAAACAAAAACAAAAACGCTGTCCAAATTTGAGCTGTTAATGTTACGAGGTGTGCATCGTCGCAATTTTTTATTTCTCGTTTAAATGACACGGGTAATATTTTTTTTCTTAACTTTCCAATTTTATAACTCGTCGACGCATTAGTGTACTACCGATAAGACCAGAACGTATCTTTTCAACCTAAAGCCGGTATAAAATTAAACACGGAAGCGGTGTTCGAAAATATGTGAATTTAAAAAAAAAAAAAAAAAGACCAAGAACAAACCCAATCCATCAACAGAATTGGGAATGATGAAGGAGAAAGAAGAGAAGCAAATTAACAACGCGTGAGTTCGAGAACAGAGCCGGGTCAAAGTTCCGAAATTAAGAAAAAAAATTCAGAATTCGGCGCTTTCGAAATTTTTCAAATCCGTAATTTTAACCCCGCCCCGATGGATCTGTATCGAAAGACGGCATACTTGAAAAGTCGTCCGACAATACTCGAAGTGACGTAAAATCCGTCGTGATTGGACTTGCGAAGAGCTGAGAACCCGAGTGAATGTACGCCCCTCCCGGAAAACATGCTGTCACAAGCAAATTGTCGATATCGTATAAAATATCGTGTACATGGTACGTACGTGCCATGTATACACATTTTCACATGTCAAGCCCCGCAACGACAAAATTCCTAGCAAGCCGGGATATCACGATTGGTAAATATCGACAATATATTTATTTGCGTAGGCAAGCGGGTAGGTTGAATTCGATTATAGACGACTGGCAGGTGGCCAGCACAATTTGAACGCAGATTCTACTGCCAGGTAGATAAAAGCGTTTAGCATACCTGTAGACAATTATCCATTACTCTACCGCGCATATATATATATATAATTATTTATTCATTTATCCGTCCTATTTCCCTCCTTATTGGATAACCTATTTCAAAGAATCGTATCAACTCCGTGGCAATACGTGAATTAATTGCGTGCGTAAAGTCGTTTGCGAACGACGTTTAAAACCACATCCGGAGACGTTTGATCTCAATTCGCTGTAACTCATTTTTTATCATTTTCCTGTATTTCTCCGTTTAATCGTATTTTTTACCATACGATCCTCTCCTCAACTCTTACACTCGTGTTATACGATCTTAGATCTCATTGTTTCAAAATTATCACCAATGATGCAACGGCACCAACATATCTTACCGGGAAATTATAGACGGGGAGTGTTAATTAATTGGAACTCCGCAAACGGTTGCAAAGATATTTATCTCGCGGTTCTTTACAATTCTGCGTTCTAATACCATATAAATCACACGTCAATGTTCAGTGATCACTGCAATAAATAAACTCTAATGCCATATAGGTAATAATAACTTTTCATTCCGTCTCTTCAAATTCTGAGAAACAGAAGAAATAAATGAAACGAGACTCGGGGTTGCGAATGAGGTCGAAACGAAATATCTCAACAACCGTTGCTGTTTTTTTTATTCCAAAATGTGTCACCTGCTTTTCGAAAAACGAAATTCTCTAAACAATTGTACGATGCAATTAGTATGAAATTTTAGTATACCAGGCATCGAGTTTGTTTAAAGCGTTTGCAGAATATTTCTATGGGCGAAAAGAATTAGGATACTTGAGGATTAATTCCGTTTCCATTGTCACGCGTCTGGTTTCCCGCGGATCAACGTTTGAATGAACAAAACCGGGCGAGAAGTGAACAATTCAAAGCTAAATTATCCCTTTTAGAACTCACAGGCGAAGCGATTTAGCCGTAGTTTTGTCTGAGCTGGTGGTTTCATAATTTACATTCATTACATCGAGCCACTTACCAGTTGCGTAGGTAACGTCGAAAGCTTGTGCGCAGAGTAAGGCTTGTATGGGCAAAGACGGCTTATCTTTATTTTTCCACGTTCGTTCCGGGTTTTTTTTTCTCTATTGTTTCTAATTAAAAATTACAGAAACAGAAATCCGCGTTATATAGTACAGGTAACGTGTACGCGGTAAAAAGGATTTCCTCCCACCACTTTTTATTTCGTTTATCATTTTTTTTTACGAAAGTCGGAACTCTGAATAGTACTCCGTAATTATTTCAAACTTTCCTCTAAAATTGGTTTTTATTGAAAAAAAACACACACACATTTTTAAGACTAAAACTGAATGATATTTTTGTAATTTTCAGAAACATTCTCAAATATTCTTCGATCGAAGACGATTATTTGAGGCGAAATCCTAAAGTGGAAACTATTTACTTTGCATATTTAGTTGACTAATTTCTAGAAAGTAAACATTCCTTAATTTGATTAATTTAGTTTTTTCATTGGTAATTATTTATTTTTATGCACGAAACGGATAATTATACACGTGCAAAAATGAATAATTATCAATGAAAATACGAAATTAAGCCAATTCAGGAACCCTTATATTCTTGAAATGCGTCAGATAAGTATGAAATGAAATAATTTCCACTTCCGAATTTGGTCTCAAATGATCGTCTTTGATCGAAGAATTTTTGACAATTTTTTCCCAAATTTCAAAAATGTCATTCCGTTTTCATCTTTAAAACTTGATAAGTGGATAAAAAAAAAAAAAAAACAACAACAACGGTTTGAGAGAAGTTTTTAAAACATATCACGAGTGCTATTTAGAGTTAGGAAAATCGTATAAAAAATGATTCGCCGAGTTGGCGTGGAAGATACCTCGGGTATGTTTTGCAATCGCTGTTCCTTGTATCACGATTATTTTTCCACACTGTCAAAACGGATCACAATAAAATTTTTATCAATCACGCTCACTCGACGGATCAATCGAATTTCATTAATTGTAAAGTTTTACACAGTTTTAGTCTGTATAATCGAACACAGATTTATTTTCTTGTCGGCAATTTACAATCAAGTTTTCAATACAAGGGAAAAGGGCACGGAAACAAATCCAATTGAACGAATCGCCTCGGAATCAATCAGCCGCGCGTTATATTTACGGTTCGTCACTGGCGGCCGGCCAGTGTCTCGGTACCGCGTGAGGTTCAAACTGGGTATCAAGCGAAAAGTTCGCGGCGAGGCGTCGGGACGCCAGCGCCGTCTGGATCCCTCGAGCTTTTCTGGCTCTCCCGCCTCAGCCGCGCGCATCCAGAAACAACGCGCTTCGTACGCGAGAAATTGACGGGATCGCGAGACGCGCGCGCGATTCGAAAATCGACTCACCGATTCAAGCCAATAATCCCGTGATATCTTCGTCGAAACGCAAGTATATAAATAAATTTCCGTTGGTTCTGTGACAAACTGGAAAGCCTTGCTTTCATTGATTGTCAAGAGCTTTGATTTCCGATTGAATGAACGGGTTTGTTTACTTTGCGATTACGTTTAGTTTTTTTTTTTTTTTGATTTTTTTTTGGGGGGCGGGGTTTCCCGCACGAACGAAGAAGCGAAAATCGTCGAAAGGTGGAAGAGGGGTGAGGTTGTAATGAGAGTAAGAGAGTAGGGTCGACAATTCGCGGCGAGAGGATATTAAGTGGGAAATTGCGGGGGATGAAAACGACGACTGTTCCAGGTTTTGATATCCGTCGACGGGTCGGCGTCCCGGCTTCGATTTCCCTTCCGCGCCTAGGCTCAGGGATGATTGTGAGCTAGAGAATTAGGAATTATTGGAGGGTGAGTCCTGGAAACACGCGGCAGCAGAAATATACAGCTGATTTAAAACGGTAGGTCAAAGAAATCGGAAGAGAATGTTCGCTTCTTTTTTTACCGCCTGAAATTTTCAACGCATCTACGTATCCCACTTTTTATAAAATTCTCCAAGTTTTACATTTCGTTTAATACACGCCATGCCGCCATTTTGTTAATAATTTCGATGACAAAAAATTCTAAAATATTCTTGAGACTATAAATAACAAAGTCCTGAAACTCAAATTACTCCAAATGTTCTCGTTTTCTTAATAAAAAGAAACTCCTAAAAATAGGTAAGATTTTATACCGTCCAAGCTGTAAACCCCCCTCCCCCACCCTTAACCATTTCAAAGCTAAATTAGATCCTAGCGTTGCGATAAAATTTTTCCTCACGGTATCTTTCTGATTTTTATGACTCTGTATTCTTTGATCACGGTATTTAATTTGTTTCAAAATTTTCCTAAACACGTGTAAAAAAATTACACGCACGTCCATTACAGTGGACACGAATTTTCTTTTTTCTTTTACAACTTCACAATAATAGGCGCCGAGCTTGTACATTTCTTTTTATGACACTTCAGACTATTCGAGAAACATTAGTTTTTTTATTTACTACAGGCAGAAAATTAATTTCAAATGGGCTATAAAATTAAACACGAGAACGAAAATTACACGCATCTTTTTTCGACTACTTTAGCTGTGCTTTTTCGATTAAAAATCATACTTATTGTTAAATGAACGGTTAGTTTTCAATATATTTTTTTCAGGTAGTTATTCGAATTGTTCGTAAAATCTATTTCTGAAAAAAAAAAACCCGAGTAAAACTTTTGTTATAAATTTTTGCAATGTATGTACACTGGAACGGATAATAGTACCGAAAGGATTAAAACGTCTATAAACACGTCGAAAATTCATTCACTTGTCATACTTTTCTTTTCAGAACTAGTAAATTACCATGATGATTTGTCAAATGATTCAAAAAAAAAAAAAAACTACATTATTACAGTTGTGCCAAGATTTTAACCATTTCGCCACAGAATCCTTTCAATTTTGATTACGAAATAATCTAAATCCACACGAAAGACTATCTATTTGAATTTTTTCCTGTCTGACAATGACTAGAAAAACGATAATTGTTAAATTCTTTCGAGGATAGAATTTCTTCTACCCGTATGCAGATATGAAATTGAAATTGCATAGGATGGTGATAAAATTCGTTGGTGACACGATAGCGGGCGCAAAATTATTACAACGTTTTTACGACCGAGTCGTGAATGCCATTAAAATTGGTATCGCTAATGCCTGCGCGATACGCTACAAATTCCTGCCGCTGCGACTCTCTCTGCTTTTCTCTCGCAACAAACACCCGCGAAATTGATAAGCGAGCCAAAAATGAGCGTAAAAGAATAACATTATTTTCGTACTAATGTGCAGGAATTTTTTTTTTTCCGTACGTTTGCATGATTTTTTACATTTTTTCACTTTCCGTTTCTTTATTTTCAGAGAAAAAAAAAGAGTTATTTATTAATCACCGTGAATATAAAAAACTGTATTCTCACTACATCTCCACGTTACGAAGTCTAGAGTACAATTTTAAATTATTTAAACATAACATTACAAAAGATTAAATTATAACGACGATATTTTGAGAATGGGATAATGGATCCGAATTAAAATTGGTATAACCGTGAGGTTTTCGAGTCGCTGAATGCGAAGTCGAAATCAGATTTGCAAAATTCAAGTATAGCTTGTTCAACACCCTGAAAAAATAACTAAAACCCTTTGAATTTCGACGAAAATTGATACTGGAAAGTTTCTTGAATCGCTGATGACGAATCTGAAGTCAGATTGGTAAAACTTTTAATAATATTTCAGTTCGAAACGAGTTTGAAACCTGAAAGTTCAGTGGTTGTCCAAGGGTCAGTCAGTCGAGGCCCGTATTTTTCCTGTCATCTTATCTTCTCGCCCGCGGTAAAGAAATTGGCACTGCCGTTTTTCCCTGCTCGTCAATTGAGAACCGAATCGCGTGACGTAAGACAGAGAAGCCACGTGCGTAACAGTATCCAGCGACCGCCGAGCTGGTCAAGAGACTGTAATCACACCGATGTAATCGCGTGTTAAATGCGTGTTAGTGACACGCGCACGCGAGCGTAAAAATACCGAAGCGCTTGTGCGTGCAGCTATAATAATACGAGAGCGTAGAAAACGCACAGAGGGAGAGGGAAGATTTGAATAAACCGCAACGCGACGAGGACGACCGTTATAATTGGTTCAGTCGATACGCAGCTATCATCGGGAACGGACGCGAGTCATGAGCTGTGCGTGAATTGGTTATTAATTTTTTTTTTTTGTTGTTTTTTTTTCTCGTTTCTTTTTTCCGTAAGAAGAGCGGAAAACGTCGGGATTCAAAGTCAATCAATTAAGTTGAAATATTTAAAAAAAATTAACAATCCCTCCAATTTCCCACCGAGTCATGATCGGCGCTGGGGGAAATTCGCCGTTTTTCATTTTCCTCATCTTTTTTCTATCCGTCAAATCCGCAGACCCAAAAAGGTTTCTCGCTCAAGCCTTGACCATCGAGCCCAGCCACGGTGAGAGAAATTGCATTCCCCCTTTTTTTTTTCTTTCGTATAATTTTTATTTTCACGTCTAAATTCTGTGGATAATAATTTTTTTTTTCTATTCTCGTTCGATAAAACCTCATCAGTTCTGATCGGACGAATGATAATCACAGTTTACACCAATTGTTGTACTATATGGAATATTTTTTCAATGACATCGTTATTTGTATAGTTTTATGTAATTAAATACGCGGAAAGAATTTGTTTCTTTTTTCTGTTTTTGTCTCTTGAAAAGGCATTATAAGCTCGTCAGCCGAGAACGAGTCAAACCTGATCATTCTCTAACGCCTACGGTGAAACGCGGCTGATTGTGAAGAAATATTTTTATCTCTGTTTATACTATTTGTAAACTATCCTTGACTTTTGGCGATGAGCCATCGTCACTCGTAAAATTCATTGAGAAAAAAAAAGAAGGAACGTTAATGAAAAGCCATTCTACATCCAAGTGAAGGTAATATCGAAACAAATCCTCCTACTATGCATGATTTATCTTCGAAATTACAGGTTATTTCTTTCGGTCGAAGTTTACGTCGTTTGCGTAATTTGTCACGATTTTTAATTCTTTATTTATAACTATTATCATACGTCGATTATAGAAAAGAGTTTTGTACAATTAATCTAGATCGGATTTTCTCCGATCATTCTACATAATTTAACGTTGAGGCAAGGATGAAGATGGAGAAGTGAGAAGAAAATATGGAGCATGGAAAAAGAGAATAAAAAACAAAAAAAAAAAGTAAAAAAAAATGAAAGTACAACGCGGACTTTAAACTGGTTTATATATTGTACCCCATAAGACACGCACCTTTCTCCGCACCTGTGCACCACAGCCACACGTTACAAATAAACATCATCGCTGAATTATTTCCAACAGTTTTTGGCGCGTTGTGAAATTCCCACGTTTGCGGTATAAATTTCCCCGCCCGAGCGAATAAATCGACTTTTTATATCCAACCCCAACAAACACTTGTCTTGACCTTAGATTTATATATGTAATTTTATAAAATAAATCTCTAGCGGAATGAATTGAAAAGACGTGTGACGAAATAATTTTGCAACATTTCTCTAATTCTTCTCGTTCTATCGCTTCTCGTGTACCACGCAAGAAATAGAAAAAAGGAATCATTGGATCCGAAAGATAATGTTTATTCCAGTACTTCTGACGTCAGATAATTAATCGATAAAAAAAAAAAAAAATTTGATTTTGCTTTCAAAACTGTTAAATTTGGCTGTGATTTTTCACTCGGCCGTTTTCGAGATGATCGCAAAAGTTCGGAGAACAGTCTCTCGTCCCTTTCCATGGTGATGAAAAGTATGGCAAGAAAAGTGTATTTCCGGCTTGTTTCCTTCTCTTTAGCAACGCTGGATTGATCGCAATGTGTGTTTTTCACGACTTTTGCAGACAGGCCGTGCGTCGTTGGTGACGCTTGGGCCGAGGAGTGCGTCAGCTGCGTTTGCCTCGAGGGTGGAAAAGCCTCGTGCAAATCGTCCTTTTGCGCAACGCGTCTGCGACGCGAGCTGGACGATTGCAAGGAGGGCGAGATCACCCACGTGGAGTGCAACACGTGCCGGTGCAAGAACAACACGAGGGTTTGCACGAAAAATGATTGCGGAAAGGAGCGTCAGCCGCACGGTGGAGCGAAGCAGAATCACGCCGGGAGGAGTTACAAGAAACGCGAAAAAAGGGCGAGACGCGTCAAGGGATAAATGGACTCGCCGAGAGACGCGGTTTTGGAAATCCAACGGCTGTATAATTAAGGAGAAATTCAGAAAGCTGCGCGGTGAGAAATTGTCGCAGAAAATGTTGCGCCTGTTCGTCGTGAATTCCGGGAAAACTGCTTCGTCGATTTCGATTAATGTTTCATGAAAAAAACAAATAAATTATAGGGTATTTAGACATGATACGTGAAATTTTCCGGTTACGGCATAGCGAATATTTCAATTTTTCAACAATTATTACACGCATCCGAATTATTACAGAGAAATAACTCGAAGGATTTGGACTAAATTTTAGCGATCAAGTTTTCGGTATGGAAACGTGTCGCGAAGATTTTCATATTTTCAGTACTTCTCATTACGCGTATTCTCAATTTCAAGAAAACGGCGAAGTCAGAGGAATTTTAAGGGTGGATGAATCCGGACTTTTTTTTTAATTCTCGACGAGTATAATTCGTCTAAAATGTCTGCAAACACATCGAAGGTTAACTTTGTGCTGATTATTATACTCAAAATTATGAATAAATTATGCAATGAAGAATTGTCGAATTTTGTAGAATAGCAACGACGATAATTGCGATAAGATATCGTTAATTTTCTACTGAAATTCTTGGAATTTAAAAAATTAATCGTGCAAGATCACCGCTTAATGAAAAAAAAACATGTTTCAAGTGACATTTTCTACCTGCAGAATTTTTACACGTAAAATTCTGGTACAATTTAAAGAAACTTCTACTGAGATTTTAATTACAACTTTTTTCAATTATATACATCGATGTCACACCTAGGATAAGGAAAGTCTGAAATTTCAACAGGAAAAACGATACCTAATTTTGTAAGTATACAAATTATGCCAAAGGAAACCTCGTGTATCAATCAACCAGTGTTTCAAAATAAAATAAAGTCCAGATTTATTTTAATGAACAATTTTCTACAGAACGATGTATTATTTACAATATGAAAAGTTGAAGGTAAGTGGTCAACGGGGTCAAAGGACGCGGTGAGTGAGGTTGATTTGCAACGTTGGACGAAACTCGTGCGCGCAGCCAGCGAGGCCTGCAGGTATCATTGTAAAAGTTTGTTTAACCGTGTAGGGTATAACAAGGGAGCGTTAATGCGTATTTTCCTTGGCTGGTTTCGTCGAGGCGCCCCTATCACGAAAATCTGGGAGGCGTAACTGAAACGAGGCCAAAACTCGAGCCAACCCGACGCAATCCGATACCCAAACCCAAACAAAGCGGGAACCCTTATAATTTTTAACAAGCTTTTCGCGTTGTTGAGTAATTCTTCGACAAATTATGTACGTACGATGTGACAAGCGCAGGTAAAAAGGATGTGCCTCGGATCCTGCGAGAGATATTTATTATACCTATGTAGTATAATTGTAAGTTGTACGGAAAACACGCAACGATCGTTTGCAACTTCAAATTTTTCCACAAATCGATATCGCGGTAGGGGAAATTCAAGTATCAGCTAATCCTAAAACAGGGATATAGGCCGTCCAGAGAAATGTCATCAAACGTTACTCTGTAGTACCAGGCATTCCAGGAAATTCAGAGTGCGTGACCAAAGCCAAGAATAATAAAATAAAATTCTTTAAACGCACGCGTTGAAAACGCGACCTTAAAACGTTGAAAACAGTGCAGTGGGCAGAACAAGGTGACGTTACCAATCGTTGTCACTTGGCATGGGATGCCAAAATTTGCAAAAAATGCGTTAGCCGATACTCGTATGGCCCCTAAGACACGTACGTGAAAACTTTGTCAGCGTTTACGGTGTCGTGAAATCAAGATAGCTGAAAATTAGTGAAATCGTTAAACTCGCATGGATCGACTTTCGACCGCGACAGTTTCGTAATTTTATTGCTTATGCCTACATATACGGACATTCCTGCATAGATTCGTTGACAAATATTTCGACTCGCGTGAGTCAACAAGGCGGAAATCCCATCGATTATGAATAATTAAGTTACGCTCGTTCATTTGTAAAATATTAATACCATTAATGTTCTAGGTAGCTTTATAAATACCTGCGACTATAATAGCAGATGATACAACAGCCCAAACGTGACAAAATTCTTTCTATTCTCCTTTGTTACTTTTCGTCACCGTGGTTGAGTAATATTATTCTGATATCGACGAACGTAAGTTTTCGAACCTCTCGAATCCGGAAAACAGATTTTTAGAAAAATATCGGTCTGTCCGAAAGAACGAAAGCGGCTGGATGAAAAAATTTAAAACTTACAGAACTTTGCAACGAAATGATGGGCATTAAAAATTGCCGTATCCCGTTTAATTTGAACTTCCGGTTCTACCGGAAGTACGTGTTTACCAAATGAACGATTACGTTTTCTCCAATCTATATATTGATTTCAAAAATGTTTCTAATATTTCATTCAAAATTTTTTCATTTTTCGACAAGACCCACGGACTCGTCCCTTTTCATTGTGACGAAAAGTACCGCAAAAAACTGTTTTTTACCCTATGATTACACGCGCAAACCGAAGGATGCGGACGGTCTAATCAGCCAAATTTTCTGCTCGTTACACGGCCCTCGTAGCAGCTGGGATCAGCGTACAATTTAATCCGTTATTAATTCAGAGATATAATGTAGCCACTTTACGCCCTACGCTCGGTTTTGGGGGAAAATCGTCTTCATATACACGACACACGTAGGCACATTCAAAACACGTATGTATAACAAAGCACAGTGACCCAATTCTGCGAACTTTACTAATTGAACGAGCACTTTTCAAAATTGGCTCAGGAATGCCGCGTTATTACGCCCATGCCGAGCACGCGTCCTGTAATATTAACTAAGGCATATTCTCTGAGATCACGGTTGGCGCATTAATTATTTCTAACGCACAGAAAAGACAAGCTTTGATCCCATGTAGTAAGTTTTCACATTCTTTATCGAGAAACTCAAATTTTCATTTCAATTGCACGTATTTATTGATGGAATCCGAAACATGCAATGCGTATAACACAACTTATTCACAGCAGCTGGTAATTGTTGTTAAAAAACAAAAACAAAAAAAAAAAAAAATATTGAATAGAACGGAAAAATTGCAGAAACGGACAAATATCGTTAAGGAATATTCGAGGAAACGAAATATTTGAATGAGGCAGTAACGAGGACCGTTTTAATAAAACGCGGGAGCAATAATTAACGGGGAAAATCGCTAATTGGTTTGATGAAAAAAAAATCGAACAACCGTAAACGTAATAATGAACCGATGGGAGTTAAATTCAATTCGCAAAGGGGCAATTCAAGAAACAATAGAAAGCGAAATACACCACAGGACAAAACGTAAGGCGTGAGTGTCGCACGAGTTGGTGGAAATATTGAATCGAATCAAGTCTGGTATGTACGCGGAATTGCGAGAGTGTGTGTGATCTCTCTGTGTGTGAGACTACGTACAACGTGCTCGTGTGGTGCTGTGCTCGCTTTAAATTGCTGTGCCAACATCTGTCGGGAACTTATCAAGGTATATAAAAAGTAAACCCACATTACTGACGATGAGTTCAATAGTGAATCTATATTTTCAGCTAAATTACTCGCTGCTCGTTGGAATGTTTAGTTAATTTAATTTTGCCTAATTTAATTTATACTAAATTCTTACATTTCATACATATTTATAACAACGACGATGATTGAAAATTTTTAATTTTCGTGCTCATTTTTCTTTCTACGATTGTTGCTGTAATTTTTGTAAACTCCCGCGCTTGTTTTCACCATCGATGTTTTCAGAATATCATCGATATGCCGTCGCCTTGTTGCAGCATGAAAAAGGCGTGAATACGCTGTTGATTAAATGTAACAACTCAAAACTCAAATAAAATAACCGTCTATACGATTCTCGTCAAAGCTTTGACAAGCCTGTGCGTATAAGTATTTGCTCGACAAATTTTCAATATTTTCCGTAAACCCGTGTCCCTTTTGCATTCTAACAAAATGATCACCAGGCTCCTATATCCCTAGAAATTCGTCCGTGCGGCGAAAGAAGATAAGGCAAAAAACGGCAGGGCAAATGAGAAGAAAAATTTGGCACACGAAAAATCAACAGCGTGTACATACGTTCATATTTTCACCTTGTTTTTCTTTACCCCGAAATGCAAAGTTCGCAAAGGCGGAGGAAAATCTCTGGTAGCCCCGACGGGTTACGTTGCGGAGGATCAAAGAAGGGGACGTTAAATTACTGGGAGGGGAAAAAGCTCTCTTCTCAGCACCCGCAGCACTTCGAGGCGGTGCTCGAACAGACGCGAGTCGAGGGTGCAGACACCGACCACGTATACCGACGACAGTGCGGAGGATACTCGAGTCGCAATTAGCGAAATGCTCTCCAGCAACAATGATCAACAGAGACTAGTGTGTGTTTCGCGCGGCTCGAAGAAAAACGAATAGAAACCGATTCGAATTTCAAAGTTTTTAAGTTGTAGATCATTGTTTTCTGCTTTTTAGTTTTGTCTGTAACTGTGTGAAATTTTGCAATCGACTTTAAATATCCTGATGAGATTATGACGAAGACACGTGACTAATGTCACGTATATTACAGTTTCTTTTCACCTGATCTGAGTTCGAGTTCCAATCCGAATTGTCCGAAATTTTTTTTCTCATATTTTTCAAACAAATAACATTGCATTGTCATCCAGGTCTGAGCTGTGTTTGAAGTTTCAAGTCCCCGGCTCACTGGGCAGTTGGTTTAAAATCGATTGCAAATTTTGTACCAAACAGAGGGACAAGAAATCGAGTTAAGAAATAGGTATAAAAATAATATTAATAATATCGCCCAAAAATATCCCGCTCTATTTCTACACGCGCACCTTGGTTGAAATAAATACGAACACCTCAGCCTGCAATTTGCGAAAAAATCAATGCAACGGAGGAACGATTCCCCATTCGTACGATCCGCGGTACCCAAAACATCCTGTGTCCTGTTCTATTAATCGGCTTCCCTGGTCTCTGTTGTTTTACAACACGTGACGACTAAATTTCAGGTGGGGGAAAACGATCGGACGTCAGTCGTTCGTCAGCCTTGCAGCGTGCAACACCGGGAACATCCCGATCTGCACTTCGAATTGGCAATGCCCGCCGTGCCATCTTTCAATCAAACGGAATGAGCTGCTAACTCCGGAGGTAAAATTGCAAGGGTTAGAGTCAGAGTTTGGTCAGAGTTGACTTATGATGATTCTGCACTCCGTCCTAGCCGACGAAAATGAAACTAATGGAATTTCTGCACTCCATCTTAACCGACGGAAACTACCTTCTTTTAAAGTTTTTCTTCGTGCGAATAAATTAACGAAGAAGTGAATTCGATTTTCCTCAAGACGATAGATTGTTATGAGAATGAAAATTCATTTTTGTTACTGTGAAGCATCGACGTGTGCATTAATCCGAATTCACTCTGGTTAGAGTAGAAAAATTCAAGCTCGTCACGACTACCATACGCACTGTAGAATATATTTGAGAATCAGTTTTAGTTTGCTTTACAAGGGTTTATTGATTGGCACCCTTTCGATTAAAGCGAATTCAATAAATTGTTATGGCAATGAAATGATCGGACGATAATTATTCGTCCAACAAAAAGAAATAAATATTGAATTTGAGTTACACGGTAATCTAACTTATCGAACAATTATTATTATCTATTCCAGATTTGACTATACGGTACATTTATTTTCCCCCCTCGTTGAAGTAACTAGATTTTTGACGGAGACTTCTAAGAAGCCGATCGTGAAACGCTTTCCAAACATCAGCTCAGCTTTTGCAAATTTTATGTGAGAATCAAATTAACTTGTTCGGCCGATAAATAATTATTCATTTTAGAGTAAATCCCGACACTTTTGCACCAGGTGTTGAAAACCAACTATTAGTAGCATCATTTTCGGTAATCATACACACAATATACCTACGTATACAAAAACAGATTCGCAAACTTTTCACATTGATCAAATAAAGATACACACAACCTGAACCTGGAATTTCCAGGATCGCAATTACTTACATTTAAAAAAATAAACAAATTATCACGAGTACTACATTTATGGAGATAGAATATCTTACATGTGCTTGTTTTCAAAACACTGGAAGCGGTGGACCACCCATCACCAGCTGCAGCAAGGCCTAAACTAGGATGAAGAGTTATGAGTTCCATCTCGATGCAGTGTGAGTTCGGATATCTGCGGAGCATTTTAAATGGCAATTAGATATTAGAAGAAGAAGCACAATCGCTGCAAATCGAAAGATCTGCAGAGATCTGAAGCAGGATTCAAAGTAAATTCAAAGTAATCGACCATTAACGGGTATCTCTTCAACGAATCATCCGCAACTTGCAATGCAATTTAATTGCTAAACAATGCAAAATATAGAACGAAAAAAACGTTAGAAAGAATAAATGTCAACGCACTTTGTCATTATGGCAACTCTTCATTCAAGCATAAAACCTGTCTGTTGTCTGTTACCCTGTAAGAAAAAATGATAGGATCAGTACAATAAATATTTTTCAACAATTTGTGAATACTTTATGAATACTTACATAAATATTCTTCATTCACTGTACACTCCGCAATTTTCGTCCCAACGTGGCGCGTTGAGCGCGGTTTGCAAATGCCGCACTTTTTCTCAGAATCAAAAAGTAATAAGCGAAGCGCAAAAGGTACAGTGACAGTTGAAAAATACCTTATTCGTAACAAAATTGACTGAAGATCTGAAGGTTTAACCTTTTGACAATATACAACATTTGCAAAACCGTCACACAAAAAGCGCGGTTAGTCAACCTGGTGAAAATGGCCTTAAAACACTAGGACTTGTCGATAAATTCTCTAGAAACCCAATCCGCATCTGCGTCTTTACGAATTCGACGCAATGCGATGCGGATTGTTGTTCTGAGATGCGAATCAAGTCCGGGAGGGGGGTTGGGGTGAAAAAAAGGCATGCATTATTGCGTGGCGTGACGGTCGGCGGTCCTCTTCGACGCGACGTCTTCGAGCTCAGCATCTCTTCCCATCCAGCGTACCACGGAACGCGAAAGATGGTCCAGAGATGCGTTTCGCCCATTCAGACGATCACAGAGATCGATTGAATAAAATAATGACGAATGACGACTGAATAATTGAACTAGATAACGACTGAGAAATCGTTTCAGTGGCAAAAGCACGCGGAATTGAGCCTCGTTAAAATTTGAAAGCTTACAGATGGTCCGGAAACTCTTATACCGAGTCGTTCGTGTGTTTTGAAAAGAAAATCACTGTGATCGTTTGACGCTGTGGATTGCAAAAGTTAGTAACACCGCGATACGTCGCGACCTTCCTACCCTCGCTTTAATCCCAACGAAACCACCCAACGGAAATGTTGCGAAGAGAGACACTCGCACACACATGCGTAAACACCGCGGCGAGTCCCAAAACGACCACCTCTACCTACCCGGTTACCTATATTCGATCTAAGCGATTCCCCATTCTTTCCAACACACATCATTCTTCCTCATTTGCGCCGTGGTCACTCTGACTTACTTTTGCGTAGTTTACCTGTGGGGAGCAAAATGTTTTTGTACCTTAGTCTGCCGGCCTTCGGGGAAACCCTGGTATTCTAACGTAGGTATTATTTTACAGATTGCCGGCGGACTACCGGTACATCAACCTTTTGTAAAATGAATTATGAACATCCTGTACGCTAATCGGCATTTCTCTAAGCGAGCTAAACCTGCAGTTGATTGATACTTGCTGGCCTTTGAAAAATTGAAAATGATTCGAAATGTGACATGCAGTTTGATTACGTTACGCTTTGCCAGACTTCGAAATTTCATCTATTGAACAGTCATGTGAAAATGATTAAAAAACCTCAGGTGAATCCATCCCTTAAGCGAACTCATTGATAAATCTCAACGTAGATCATTATATCAGTTATAGTTAAACGCAATTCGTTCTCGCGAATGCCGAGTAAGCGATGGTTACCTGTCGCGATCCTCATTCCACTTTTGGCAACGTGCAAAATATCTAACTTCATCTAAGCTATGGGAAAATTAATGGCAAAAAATGACTCGATTGAAAGTCAAGCATCGTTGCGATTGCGAATGAGTCTATCTCTAGAGCTAAAAAATCAAAGATTCGTGTAACAATTGTTACCGCCACGCCACATGACAGAGAAGTCCCAGGGAAATACACCCGTAACCTAACTCATGCAAACTCACCAGCGTCGCCAAGTAATGGAGAAGTTACTCGGATGTCTCTGCTTAGCTCTGGAAAAAAAGAAGAAACGAAACTCGAGTTATTTTACCAAACTGGATAATTCTTTCTCAAAATAATTATCATTTTTCTCAACTTTCGTATTTATTCACCGCATCTTGCGCGCGGACCAAATTTCGCTTTTAAATGTGCCAGCTTGGATTATCAAAAAATTATATTAAAATGAGTATTCTTACCTCCTCCGGGATGCTCCACACTTTCCACGTAGTAGCTCTCCTAGCATCTTACGATCAGGTTAAACGGTGAAGCAACACACTTTTTACACTGGAATGAGGATATAACAAGATATTACTTACACGACCATTTGCATCAGATTTTATGGCACTAAAGACAGTCTGGCTCAAAGCAAGATTTTCGATGCACTGATGAAAGAACTACAGAATTGAATAACAAAAGGTATATCGAATAAGCCCGAGTATCTAAGGAATGCTTTAAATAGGTGAACAAAATTCAATATCAGTTAGAATAAAGTGCTAAAATCATTCGCAATTAAAGGGGTAACCCGATAATTCAAAATCATATCGATTACGTACCACTCACTTTTACTCGGCGTAGTGATTGATTTGGTTTCTACTTTGTTCTCAGAGATTGATTGATCTGGTGATTTCACCCCCATCATTGCTAGATGCGGTCAATAGCGCTGCAATGTAGTCTGTTTCTGTAATCAGATAAGAGACAATAAGATATTGTTAGTATTTTATCCGCCAAATCAATACACGCAGCAGTGAAATTTTATCGGGCCATTCTTGTAAAATCGGTAAATTTCGGGAAATAACAGCTGGAAGTAATAGTTTTTTATTCTTGTTTTTGCCTATTCTTATTAATTCGGAAGGTCAAAAACGTATGTAAATACGGGGATATAAATAATATAAATAAGGGGACGGTGAAGAATTTGAGCCTATTGTAGAATATAAAAGAAAAAGATGAAATCAGTGGACGGATCTACGTGCAGCCCATTTACTTTTTGCTTTAACTTGATACTGCACGGAATAGAATTCTGATTTAAAATATTTTTTGAAATTTTCATAGGTGTCGCACACATCTTTATTTAAATCTAACCATACTTTGGCTCTACCTATCAACGAATTATTGAATACCCATACTTTCTGTAAATTCGATACGTTATACTTACATTAAAATAATTTTCTAAATCAGCTAAAAATTCTAAAGGGTTTTGATTCTCTTCGTCACTGAATTTAGGGACTTTAATCTCAAGTTGTGAACATTGAAAATGATTTATCAATCCACCTGTCAATTGAGTTGTTGTATTTACCTGTTGACTTGATGAACCTCTGCGTAGCTCATTTAAAACTCGCGCTTGACTTTCTTTTTCTTTTTGCAACAAGCTGACTTGTTTTGCCAACTCACTACGAGAATGGAGATCGTCCTGCTGTTTTTTAAGATCATCTTTCAGTTGTTCCAATTTCTCCTTCTCCAATCGTAACTGTTTGAGTTCTTCCTCCATGACCTTGTCTAACGGAATAGACTGAGTCGTCTTCTTACGTCTATCAATAGTCAACGGTGTAGTGGTAGAGTGCAGGCTTAGCGTTTTTGCTCTCGACCTAGTAACGATTATATTAGCATTACTTTTACTCATCAACAATGTTTGTCATTCTATGTCTAAGTTGTTATTCCTAGAGGCTTAAGGGGTTATACGCAGTTAGAATTTTCAAAAAATCGTTTTTTTTTTTTTTGCATTTTCGGAATGTACATATATTTGAGTATATTCTCTGAAAATTTGAAGTCAATCCGATAAATATTTTCGGAGATTTACCTGAATTTGTAAGGCCACGTCAGAGCGTTATAGAAAGTAGGGTCAGTAAGAACTGGACGAGCAGCTGCATGCATGAGGCGCGCTACCTGAGACCCTTTATTCTATTGTTTTCTTGTAGAATACGAGTATAATAGTCAGATATACTAAAGACTTGAAGGTCACGTGCAGTTATATTATAACCTAAAAAAAGTGTTTCGTCAGTCTAAATTGTACTGCTAAGTGGTAAAGTCGTGCGTTCAGTTTAAACTTACTAGTGAATTTTATTTAAACATTACACATGATGAGTGCATTAGGGCTTTCATTAGGCACCTCAGCTCATAATTATGCTGAGAAAGAGGACGCAGAGCGTGTGATGATCTCCAACGCGAGAGCGCTAGGGAGCACGCGCGAAGAAAGAATGGCTCGACGACAACACCAGCTGGACTTACTGGAAGCTAGGGATCCTGCACAAGGTCCCTCTTATGGCCCTGGAATCGATGATACCATGTAAGTTTAAAAAAAAAAAATTTACCTATGTGTAAACTACTTCTGAAACTTTAAACGCGTTTATCTCAAAACTGTCATTTCAGAGTCGGTGAGCAAGATTTCTCAGAGATGGCTCAACTAATCGGGCTGAAATTTTGGCACAATCTTTTTAGATACATTCTTCAGGTATTGAACGAAGGAATAAGATGTACAAAAGTTTTTACTATTTTTTTTGGACAATTTAAAGCGAAAATTTTCATCGAAAACTAAAAATTTTTTTCAAATAGCCGCCATTTTGTTAAAAATGAAAATTTTGTTTATTCCTTCGTTCAATACCTGCATTTATCTATCCTTTAAAAGAATTCACCTTTTTTTTTTATTTCAGATAATCCAAACCGACAAAATCGTGCTCACCGCCGAGCGCCTTTTTTTGGAGGTCGTTCAGGATATCATCTGCAGAGGCGGTGCACATCAATATTTTGACACGAGTAATACAAAATTATATTCTTCAAAGTGTGCTCTTTCAGAATTACTATTACTTGTACTTAGTAAATAAAAGCTGTGTCCACAAAAAAATCGTAAAAAAACCTTATTTTTGAGCCTCGCAACTGCGTATAACCCCTTAAAAAGACTCAAATTCTTGCCTGAACGTTGGGTGCCAAATGTAAATAACAGTTTTTTTATTTTTGTTTTTGCCTATTCTTATTAATTCGGGAGGTCAAACACGTATGTAAATACGGGGATATAAATAACATAAATAAGGGGACGGTGAAGAATTTGAGCCTATTGCAGAATATAAATGAAATAGATGAAATCAATGGACAGGCTTAGAAAAAAAAATGATGAATACGATAATAAATATGAGATTGACTATAACTGGGAAAAATTAAATATAAAGAAAATGTAAATGAAATATAACTAAAATATAAATAAAATGTAAAGGGAATATAAATAGCATATAATAACTCTTTAAATCCTGTCCATCGTCAAAATAATTAAAATTACACATTCATTCAAACATTCACAAACAAATTAAAATAAAATACACCGGAATTAACACACGTCAGTTTATAAAATTGTCTGGGATGATAACAAAAAAGTTTAAACTTCATAAATAAATTAAAAATCACTCGTGCCGTTGTTTATTATTTGGCTGCAGCTCCGTCGTGTAACCGTCTAGATGGTATTGAGTATTTTCCGATGAAGTTGAAGACTACGGTTTTTTGAAAGTTTTCTTCGTGCTGACTCAGCAATGCGCAAAAGTTTTAAAATTGATGATTCTGTCGATTTCGTGTCTTCGTTTTATTGTTTAGTATTGAATCACACGTTATTGTAATTACGGAGACTGACTGGTAATAATGTGTTAAAATTAATTAAAACTGGTATTAATAATGAGTATACAATTTCTGCGGGGAATTTAAGATTGGTCGGCTTGGCGTCTTCCCGTAGAATGTTCTCAAATGCTCAGCCGTTTCTCCCGCCTGACGCCTGAGTCGAAATGGCTGTGCCAGGCAAAATTTCGCGGGCACTTTTGAAATTATAATATCGTCACACAGCTGTATCAAAGTAAAATCAAGAATGATATTAAACGCGTGCCAGTTTTTTTTTCCCGCAACATTGTCACCCGTTCTGATTTTGTATTATATTTTCCGACATTTGTTGCTATAAGGGTTCTCTCAACTCAAATATTTGCGATCTTGCTGTAATTTCTTTCCGTTACTGTGTAAAGTAGCATTTTGCTGATATTTCATTTTCATAATTCATATACAGTATTATATCTTTTTCCTCGAACATAGGTATATTTCGTTAATGTCTAATAAGTAAATTAATAAATAAGCAAACAAATCGTATATGCATGTAGTATTGAATAGAAGTAAGTTTTGAAACTGATCCCGAATGTTTCATACCTGTTATTTTTCTACATTGAATTCATCTGTTCAGATACCGCACAATGTTTTCAAAATTTATTGGCAGGCTCTTTGAATCCAGATAATCCATAACGCGTATCAACGTTGTTGCAATTCATTTCTGCAATCAAATAAAATACGACGATATTTTGTTAGCGATATGATTTCCAAATTGATAGACGCAGCATTCAAGATTTACGACAATTTCTGAAAAATATGATATACGCATTAAATCGTTGTTGAAAATTTAGACTCTTTTTACAAAAGGATAGCCATTACTGCAAAAATAACTGGTATATATACGTATTTCGGTTGCAACTTTGGAAGACACTCCGAGTTCAAGGCGCTCTAAATTTTAGAGACAACAACACCATGCATCAACCTTTGATCTACAATAATAAATTGAGACGTAACGAAATAAACAAGTACAGTACCGATACCCAGGAAGAAATTTTGAAGGAGACATCATCGTTGATTCCAAATGTGAAGACAGCCTCGCAGTGACAAACAAACGCGAACCGGGGTTCGATTTCGAACGACACGTTGCACGAACCACCGCCGCAAACGCAGCTACATTCATGTAACACAACACATCGTTGAGCCTCAACCGATCCGAACTCTTCGTTTCGACCATCGTCCCGATAAATTTCTTCCGATCCATGAGGAACAAAACGCAAAAGCCAACCATGCGATAATAAATGCTTTACAATTGGGTTTTATCGAGGTGTATTCGCACGAGAGACGCGAAACGCAACAGTACGATTCACAATCAAACGAAGGTGTTACACCAACTGCCAAGATCCCTTTTCCCAACCCTACGTATCACTCAATTCTAATCGCTTTCTGCGTTGTAACTACTGCAACGAATTTTTCGAACTCGCCAAACAAAGAAAAGCGACGTCATTTGTTTCTGCGGCTAACGAACTTTTCTAACAACGAGTATGCACAATAAGCGAATTCACTGAAACTCAAGTAACAAATTGGCTTCGCTGGACATGTAACTCACCTTCAATGCTGACAGGCTATGCTTACTGCAGAATCTCTGTTTTCTCTAGGCCATACGCTGCCGGTCGTGTATTATTCATCGATGAGTTTGTTGTGAATACACTGATCGAATCACGTGACACAGCTTGAACAATACGATATAAATGTCGGACCGTCGGAATGCATGTTTACACTCCCGCTGCTCTGAAGCAAGTCGCGACAGGTCGAAAGAGCGACGCGAACTGCGCCCTCAACGCAGTCAGATGTTTATATTACTGAATTGCCGCTGCAGGCAGCATCAGGAGTAAATACCGGACTACACAGCGATTCCCGATCATAGGCAACTGAAGGTACAAGTTCACTGATTGTGAGCCGCTCCGAGTTACGCCGGGGCGACCCGAGCGCTATCGGTTTCAAGAAAAAAATCCGCAATTCGAAGTTCTGCTCGGTGTACATGGGTACCTTGAATTGCCTATAATTAGAGATGTTTACGCTGCGCATGTAGATTTGCCGGATCACGTTTGGTGTTTACCAAACTCTACCTGAAGGGACCTAGCAGATTAACGATCACATTCAAAATATTGGCCAGTTACAAGATTCTCTGACATTTCAGATACTCAATTATCATACGAAAATTTACCACTCGGTAGAGAATAAATTATAAAAATATCTTTCCTATCTCCGTAAAATTTTCAGATATTGCTCAAGTGAACGCAGTTATTTATCACTTGAGTGTTAACTTGTAATAAAGGTTCGGGATACTTATATACCATGTTAACCTGTTGTAAAGGACTTGGGTTTAATAATTGTAAGGGTAAAAATTTGCGACGCATATGTGTATTATCAGTTGTTCTTATAATTACATGGTATTACAAAAACGCGACGCGTTTACATCATCATCGTCGTCGTCGTCCTTATTTTATTGAATACAAGAGGAATCTGTTTACGTGTTAGGATTAGCGTTGGGTCCGCGACGACGACCGAACGTTTGCACTACGTTAACGAATCGTCGGTTGTACTGTATTCTCCTCTTAGCACGGCCGGTCTTCTTCTTCTTCTTTTCCTGCTTCTCAACCTAAAAACGGAGAGATCAGTGTGATTATTATGTTTATCATTACAAATGGTTATTGAAATGAAGTCGACATTTCTTTCAAACTATTGTTACCCACCTTCGGAGTTTGTCCCTTTACTTTTCCAGCACGAGCCAAGGATCCGTGCACCTTACCTAACGAACAGGGGAAAAAATATCGATAAGATAGATTCAGATATGGAAATCATGATGGTAATGATGAAAAGGTATGTTTTGTCGCAATTTCATGAAAGACTAAAGCCAATGATAAACTATAGACTCACTTTAAACTGCTTTGTGATATCGCATTATTGCTCGTTCCGTTAGATGACAAAGACCATCGAACAGTTTATCATTTTAATGCATTTTCTTCAAGTGGGATTATATTCCAGATAATATCAGTAGATGACTTTGTGGGGCTTCCACAGATCTCAAAGTTGCAAAATTCCAGGCATTCGTTTACAGTGTGTATAATTTTCCAACAAAACAGCTATTGCTGACACAATTGAGCATCAGAGTGTCACTTTTTCACAAAATCAGTAAGAAATCGACACAGAAAATAAAACAAGATCTCAAACAGCGAATACTTTCTCAACGTCGAAATACGTTTGACAACTTAGCGGAGATCGAAAACAGCTGGACGTTCATTACCGCTAATAGAGTTCCATATAAGTTTGCATCGTTGCTTAAATATCAGACATAAGACGATAGCAGAGGTAGAAAGTCGACGATGCATAGTGAAGAAACGAAACTAGAAGTAAACATAGAAGAAAAACTCACCTCCAAGCAAGGGCACGGTCAAGTCCAAGGATAAGGCTGTGAGTTCGGAGACAAGAGCATCGTCTTCCAAGGGAGCTCCTCCGCAGGAAAGGCTGAGGCTACCAGCGTCAATATCTTCGATGGCTGCTACTTGCGCCTAGAAAATAATTCACGACAAGTCAGAATCGAATTTAGGGATCCGGAAAGAAAATACTAAATTTTGTAAGTTTGTCTTGTTCAAGGTCTATGAAAAGCCGGAAGTAATTATGCAACTTCGGGCTCCCTGAGATCTGGATTAATTTTAATCTGGCATTATTGCTCATTCCAGCAAAAGAGGATTCCTTGTCGCCGGGTTATCATTATAATGCTTGACAGGCCAATTAAAGAACTCTTCCAGAACTTTCCAAACTTTTCGGGATAATCTGGACAGCAAATCGTGAGGCTCACCTTGATGTGACCGATGGTTTCATCGCCATGGCACTCTATGACATGGGACTCCTGTCCGCGGATGTGTAACTGCATGATGAGGTCTGTCTGGTATGAAAAATCACACGATCAGTGTCACGCCGTAAACACGTGTGGTTAGAAAAGTGATCGGGGCTCCAACGCTATCGAAACGGTCTTTGCAGGTTCAAACAGCTTCGTATATTCAGAATCGATCAATTATACGACGTCTAAGCTTTTCTCGCCACTATTTAACCCCCAATTCAATCACTAATCAGTATATTTCGGTTAACAATATGTCTGACTCACCTCCAACTACACGGTCAGGATGCAAAGAACGGCACCGGAAACAACGCCATTGAACGCCATCTGGCACGGAAGTATCGTGAGTCAATTGAGCACTGTTTCAGAAATAATTAACTGTGGTTGGGTTACAATAATGTAAGAACTAAATTATTACGCAGGGTTATTTTTGGATTCACAATTCATTAATATTTTACAAGTCTGTTCTTTTTTAGCATTATTTTAACAGTTTCATACCGAATTTGACCAGTCTATGGACAAACAATGATGTAGGGACGGTGCGACATGACTTTTACGCTGACTGGTGATAAAAATGTGAACTTAGTGGGCGGATTTGTTAAATTTTTATAAATCAACTTTCGTAATGTCATCGTTGAAAATAATTTGTTGCATCCGTGGATGCACAAATACGTTACGTCGAAAACGTTTCAATAATGACATTCCGGAAGTTGCTTTATAAAAATTTAATAAATCCTCCCACTAAGCTCACATTCTTGCCACCAGTTGGCGTACCCTATATAAAACATGGCCGCCGAAAGCGCGAAATTTGAATTTCGGGTGGCAATTGTTGCAAGATCGATAGTAAAAATCGATGAACGATACACCGAAATCGTTGACACAAAATACGAACGGAGTCGATATGGACCATTTGATTTTTGTCAACTCAGCGGCGATCCAAAGTCGAGACGGTCGAGACGCTGTTCCACATACAAATCGAGAAATGTCAGCACGTGATTGGCCGACGTAGCAGCTGATCGCCGTGCCCGAGCCCCGAAGACGGTGTTCCCGTGGCTGTCCGTAGCAGGTAGTAATCAGTCCTCAACGTGAATGAATCAGACGTACACGCGGCGTTGTGTTATGAGTTGATAAATAGATCCCCGTATTTATTATGGTGTATAAAGTGGGTGAAAATACCGTGGAACAATATGTTCGTCAAGTTTTACAGAGCGCTTCTGACCCTCCTGCATATTTCTTACGCGTTTATCACCCTCCTGCGGAAGGCGTGGACGGACGCGGCTCAACTTGAACTATTTAACCTCAGTAGAAGCAAAGTCCTTACGGACGCCGATTACCTCGTACGTTGCGTTCGGAGGGTCGATCAGACCCGCCTCCCGAAGCATCTTGTCCTGATTCTAGGACGCGAACGAGCCTCGCTTCGCGATATCGTCCGCGTTATCGCGTGGTCGGCAACCGCCGGCATACCTTGCGTCAGTTTCTACGATTACGATGGTAATTATACGGTACATGTTGCATGTGACAACTGTTAACCGACGGTGCAACCGTTCTGGGTTTGCAATTTATTATTCACCTCTTATCACTTCTTCAGGTATACTGCGAAAGAACGAAGAGGAAGCCAGGAGAGCGCTGGCTAAATTCAAACCCGAGCTGGTCGATCATGTCAACTGGAATTCGACGTGTCCAGTGAAAGCCGTTAAGAACGGTCTCAATGGTACATCTGCATTTTCAACTTGCCACTAAACGCATCACAGAAAATCTATCACTTATAGTCATAACTTTCATTCAACGCTTGCTTTAATCGCTCCAACGTGTTTCAAAGCTGCACTCGATCTATGTCTCCTGTCGCGTAATTGAGTTAAAACTTTCTCATGTATCCCAAAGGTTCGGTACTGGTGAAATATAATATTTGAAAACCTGCACGCAAATCGAAACTAATGTCATAAATTTCCCCATTTTTATCCCATGCCCTGTGGCCTGAACTGAATTCGATAAAGATTTTTACCGCATTTCACAGGTGTGAAGCACAAATTGCAAGTGCAGCTATTGTCCTACACAGATGGAAAAAGGGAAGTGGCACTACTCACACAATCGTTGGGAAAGGGGGTAATCACTGGAGCACTGAAGTTGGAAGAAATCAATTCTGACCTTCTTGAGAACAAGCTAGAACTCGGGGGACTCCCTGATCCCGATCTAGCTGTTGTTTGTGGAAAAACGTGTAGCACGTATGGTCTACTTCCATGGCACATAAGGACCACGGAATTCCTGTAAGTTGAGCAATAGGTGACTCCAAATCATTAATTATTAGTACTATAAAAAAGTTGTCGCTTTTGGAAACTGCATGGCGAACGTTATTTTCATTCAAGTTGTAACTTACTTTGTAATTCGATATGCTTGGTATGTCTTTAAATTATTTATTATACATTTACTTTTATAGCCTATTGGAGAGTCATCACAATATACGAGTCAATGATTTTGTCAACCTATTGGAGAAGTACGCAAAATGCGAACAGCGGTACGGGAAGTGATGAAAAATTGCTAGGATCTTAAATTTTAACACGTCGTATCATATGGCTGTCAAGAAAATTCAACCCGGTCAATCGTCACAGGTTGTTGTATCTATACATACGAATATAGGGGGATTCATACTTCGTGCTGAACTAACCATGGATCAAAAGACTGAAAAGAGGAAGTTAATGAGACATATAGGTAACACTTGTTTAGTGCAAATATACAAATATCTACGTAGTATGTACAGCCAGGTGTACTATTGTTTTTTTTTCTTGATTCTATGATATTCCGAGCCCCGGTGAATAGAGAAGGACAACTTCTACAGGCAAGAATGTAATTATTTGTCCCACGTGTATGTACAACATTTCGCAGTTCGTTGGTTTTAAAAAAAATAAAAGGGAACAACTATTCCTTACATCTCTCAACTTACGTGACAACCTGTATTGCTGAGCATATTTACTTACTTATATGTTAGAATATGAACAAATAGTAAAAATTTTGGCAGACAATCGGTAAACATTTAAACATTTGCAATCACTGTACAAGATGTCCTTCTTCGAGTCTGCTTCAATGCACCGTTCTCGTGCTGACAATTTTGTTATCGGGAGTAGTAATTTCTTATGCTGCAGTATAGAAGGTATTTATACGACGTTAAATTAATCTAAATTAATAATCAATAGATGCGTATGAAATTAAGGAAATATTGGATGAATTTTAAGTGTTATTTGCATACGTACACTGATAATTAAACTGATGTTTAATATAACACCAGCCACCTATGCTTTTTTAACAACCAGGAATAAATTCATCTAACTGTAATGTATTTTTGTTCAAATGGTACAATGGAGCAATTTTTATTATTATTGAAATTTTATTTTCACGAATGAAATTTGTCATGTATAAGTATAAAACAAGCTTCAGCGCGATTTCCGACACTTGAAAATATTCCAATATTTTGTAGCAATTAAAAAGGTGAAGAATAAATTATGGAGCCGTACGGGAAATATTGATCTAGCGCGAAAAATTATTGCGTAAAATTTCTAGGTGAAACGCATTGTAAGAAAAGTTCATTTCAGATTAATTATCTTAAGAAATATAAAATCTGCAGCTTAGACAGTATTCCTGTCTTGCTTTCCCCGACCGACAACAAACTACCTATAATATGTATTCACAACAGTGGTATGTATCGTGTGATGATGTAAATTATTATAAATCATAAGTATAAAATATTCCATGGAAAAAATTTGTGATCATTGGTCAGATGAATCGACGTGTGTGTATATACTGCATCTAAATATTGTATACATAAATTATATAAATAATAAGAAGATATGTGAACGTATCATACAGTTTAGAATGGGACTGATCACCCATGAACCATATTCCAATAAACTACCATAGTATTTCATGATAATTAGCTGCGTTTTATTTTCTTTCCATAATTGGTTCGATTAAGTAGATTTATCTGTTAAAGACAAGGCCTTAAAATAAAATTCATTTTCCGCTATATCTTAAGAAGGTAGCAAGAAGAGAATAAATTTTTCTCGGATCTAAGTGATTATAATATATATTTATTATTTACACAAACGCTTTAGTCCGTGTTAACGTTTTAAATTATATATGTATAAGTTTTGGCAACTGACTGATATCAACTTGAACTGTAATGGGACACTATTACTATTATTATCATTCTTATTAGAAGATTATCAAGTCATGTGCATCTCATTATTCGTTAAAAGAACAGATAGAAAGAGAAAGGAAGAGAGTGAAAAACGATGCTAAGTATATTTAAAAGAAAACTGTACCACTGTGTTGAACATTGATGAAACAAAGCGGAAGTTTTGTAAAGCTGGAAGTGGTTCTGCGGTATGAAGTAGACGTGTTTGCCAAGCCAATCGTACCAGCTGAAACAAAACGATATTCCAAAAACCTATTCTGAACACTTATATTGGCCTGGTTTGTGATATTTTTCGTATTTTCTTTTTTGTCTTGTTTTTTGTATCAGCAAAAATCGAGACGAACGATTCGATTCTAAAACTTTGCAGATAATTACTCTTGAGACGCTATCGACTAATTACTTTATGGAACAGATTAATACAGATGATCGATTTCAGTCGGGTACAAGAATTGGGTTTTTGCTGTTTGGATGGTTTTCACCCGACGAAATGTAAAATAACGTATGGCGTCTGTTGTGAACATTCATGTGTCCATGTAGATTAGAATAATATATTATCCCCCTTGTTTTGTGAAATGTCTACCGTATCTCTTATCGACAACCAGTCATTACAATAGAATCGCAAACACACAAAAAAGCAAGCCCGTGATTGCGTATTTTTTGATATTGTCATCTATGGACCAGTCTGTTTTAATCTGTGATCTCTAATAATAAGAATATAAATACAACCTTGGTTTAAAATGGTGGACAGGTTCACTCCCTGTACCGACGCGATGACTTCTTACCGTCACGATGGCTCGAGTAACGTGATTTGGATCGTGACCTCCGCTTATCTCTAGACCTTGAACGGCTCCTCTTTTTGCCTCTGGAAGAATAAGATCTAGACCTCCTACGATCCCTTGATCGCGACCGAGACCTCCTCCTCTCCCTTGAACGGGTTCTACTCCTTCTCCGCTCTCTCGTTCGAGAACGACTCCTTCTTCTTTCCCTGATGTCACGAGATCTGGATCGAGACCTTCTCCTGTCCCTAGAATGGGAATTCGATCTCCTCTTCCCCCGTGAACGTGTTCGTGATCTTGTTCTCTTTCGATTCCTCGACCGCGATCTCGAGCTTTTTTTGTCCTTGGATCGCGACCGCAATCTTTTCCTTTCCCAAGATCTCGATCTGTGTTTCTTTCCTGACCTATAGCTGCTCGATCTTGAGCGATGCCGTTTTGGAGTTTTAGACTGCGACTGCGACCGCGACCGCGAGCGAGACCTGTGTCTGTGCCTGTGGCCATGATCGTTATCGGCCGATCGGGATCTCGAGTGTTTGCTTCTCGACTTGCTCCTGCTCTTTGACCTCTTTTTTCTCCGATCCCTCTCACTATCTCTATTAGATTTTCTGCCCGTTTTCACAGAAGCGAGACTGGAACTGGAGCTGCTGGATTCGCCACTGCTAGACTCTGAATCCGCCGATCTTGACGGCGACCTCGCCTTTGCTGTATCTGTGGTAACACTTCGCCGCTGCGGCGTTTGTCCGCCGCTTGATAGTGTTTCTGATGCTTCTCTTTGATTATTTATCGTTTCTTTTTCATCAACTAAAGTATGACGTCACAAATTACGCTCTCAATCATTTTCAAACAATAAAAATATTATTTTGTGTAACGTACCTAAGTCATTGCTGCTAGTATTACCCATATGATTATCCTCTTGCTTGTTATGACGACCATCTTCCTCCTGCTGCTGGTGCAACTCCTGCTCCTCGTCCTTCGCAAGCTGAGCCTCTATCTCCTCCTCCACCTTCTTGAACGCCTGTTGCCGTCGCTTCCAGACTTCCTGAAATAACCAACACTGATCATACTGTTGATCTAATTCTTCAATTCATATAATTATCACGCAATGTACCGAGCATACCTTCAGTTGCAGCAGTTCCTCATCACTGTCGACGTCCTGCTGCTCTTCGTCTTCGCTCTGCTCGTCGTCAGACTCGCTGTCGCTGGCCCCATAGATGCCCAGACCTACCACACACGAACTCCCAGTTAAATCAGACTCAATGATTAAGATCACGTAACTCTTTGTCGCACGCAACCACCATTGAATCCGATGGTTTCTTTTTTTTTTCAAAAATCATTCCCACAGCCAGACAGAGACATAATGAAACCAGACGTGCGATGGAACTATGTTTGAAATCTAATAACAACTCTGAAATCTTGGCGAGAGGTCTAACTCAACATATAGTTGGACGAAGAGTGCTTTATTATTCATAGTCTCGGATCTCAGAAGGAAACAAAAACCTGCTCGCCCAGATTATGCACCAAAAATTATTATAAGAAAAAAAAAGCCGATACACAATGAAACGAGTTATAGTTCCTCTCGCAGTCTCTCTCTTGGGGAGATATCGTATATTTGGAATAAAAAAACTTACCAAGTTTTCGAGTGATCTGAGCAAGAGGGGCCGAGTTGTTGAAGGATGCGACGGGGGGCTGTCCTGCAGGGGCTTACAATACACACGCATTTAGTAACCAATCTCGTGGTGCCAACCACTTTTCTGGGCACCCCCTTCTTTAAACAGTCCCGAACCGGCCTGCGATAGGGAGAGTTTTCTCTCCCTGTCCTCACGTTAAACATATTCAACGTATTTTATATACAATACTTAATATCCTCAGACTGAAAAGAGTTCGGATTATTGCCTATTTTATGATTGAACTTGTTCAAACAACTCAATTAAAACAACGTCATGCCGTGTGTATGTAAAAATATCGATTAAGTAATAGCTAAGGGGTGAATCTTGCATGAAATTTTAAATACTAACGCGATATTAATGTGTCTGAAACGCCCTGATACTCGCGCACTTATGCATAAGCAGTAGAAAGTTATGGTTCGCTTATGACGCGAAAAATATACTGTAGCGAATGAAGAATGATTAATTGGAATTAACGGTTGAGGAAAAAGATTTCCGAATTATTCTCCCAAATTAAAACTCACTTTGGGATAAATAAACTTGATAAGAGATATTTCGAATGCTGTAAACTAAAAATAGTATATAAATGTAACAGATTAAGCAACAATATAAATCCAGACTCGACATCCTGAAAAAGTAAAACAGGGCATTCTTGAAAGTGTATCAAATAATGAAGCTTAGGAATCAAAAAAACCTTTTTTAATACTTTTAAGATTGTATACAATGCGGCAAGAGGCCAACTCCGTGGTGAAGAGCCTGGCTCTGTTCTCGCCTGTAAATATCGCAAATATTTTTCTATTAGTCTATCGGGTCTATCTGGGGTACCTTTGGCACGTGCGCGGCTCCAAACCTCTCTGCAGACCGTAGATATCTCTTCGTTTGTCACTTCCAACAAGATCTCAGTCAGCGATCTTCGCACTTTCAACATCTGTGAAGGTAATTGTATGGTTTGCAAAAGATATCCTCTTCTGCAATTGTGTATTCTGCCTGTCAGGCGGAATAATACAAAAAAATAGGGAATCCAACTTACCACATCCTGTAGTATGTCTTCTCGGGATCGTTTAATCGGGGTAGGAGCAGGAGTAGAGACTGGTGTAGAACGGGGACTTTCTTCAGTGGACACTCGTTGATCGGGGGAAGCGGCATCCCTGAATCGAGATCGCCGAGGCCTCACAACAACATCGGGACTCTTGTCATTCTCCCTTTCGGCTTCTCTGTCTGTACTAGGTAAGCCCGATTCCGATTCCACCTCGCCTTCCTCTTCGGAGTCTGAATCCTAAATGTTACCAAGAATTCGGAAATATTGGTTTTAGACAAACGACGAATTATCGAACTTTTTAAAATAAATGTATTTTATTCAAAATTTCTTCCTCCAGATTGAAATAAGGAAAATAAATAGATACTCACGAATTTGCTCTTGGCAGGATTAAGCACCGCTCTTGCTTCCTCTTCCGCTTGTTTCCGTACCTCTAATTCTTGTTTACGTAAGACTTCTTGCCTCTCTCTTTCAACTGCCTTCTGCTTCTCTCTCTCCATTTTTTCTAAACCTTCCCTAATCCATGCTGGGAGTTGTCGTCTTTTAGCTGCATCTGTAGAATTGAAGCAAGGGTCATTTTAACATCGTTAGACAATCTATAGACGTCACAAATCTAACTTTAGAGAAGGCTAATAGGTTTTTATTTAATAACTTAATTATTTACAATTTCAACAGACAATTCCCATAAAATTATACGACAGAAATTAAAATTGAAAATTTTACGAAAAAATAGATAGGTGCAACGCTCACAGCGACTAAAAATGGAAGAAAAAAATATTCTTAGATGCGCTAACCACATAATTCAAGTTAATAGCACAGCAATCAAACCAGTCCCAATCCTTGTTGCGAATTAATGTGAGTCGAACAGATGGAGGAGTGCAATATTGTGAGATATTAATGGAATCCAAAAGAATTCTTTGCTGAGCCTAAGCGCAGGATCATAAACACAAAGATAATTGGCTCAAAAGTTCCAAACAATTTAAATCATTAACCAATAGTTTAAAAGCGATAATTAAACTATTGCACTCGAAGCTAAATTCAAGCATCGGAATATAAATCCTGCAATATGACAGGATCGTTTTTCTACCTATGGTAGTGCTGGTATCTTCCTCAGGTGTTTTCTCTCTGTCATCTCTGCCCCTCATGATGTCATTACTTCGCATATGCGGCATTCGGTTAGAGTGTCGTACACTTTTCATAAAAGGTGGAGGTTGATGGGTCGTGACGACACCAGATGACTGTTCACCTGTCCAATAACCGGGTACCTATCGGCACATCAAACACATAACATAGAATCATTGTCTGTGGAAGCTAAAACTTTCAACTTACTAAGCTACCAGTTACTCGAGCAAATTACCTGGTTATAAGCTTGCGGCGGTGTGACAGTGTTATAACTGTACGAAGGTGGAGCTGCCGGTGGAGGAATAGTGAACCCTGGCGACACAGATATCGTCGGAGCTGGCGGAACCGAGGGTACAGCCACAGGAACAGCAACAGGCTTTCCATCTGGTCCCAGAGTGCTGCCAGGCGGTGGAACTCCACCCCATTCCCAGCCACTCGATCCCGTTCCTGTGGTATTCCATTGGCTCCATTGACTCCACTGATTCCATCCTTCTGTTTGAAGAAAAGGTTCGTAACATGTATTAAAAGTGCTACAACGAAAAGTCAGGTGTTGGCAGATCTGAACTTCCCCTATTTCTCGATTTACCTGTGCCGCTTATGCCAGGGGCAGGTGGAGCCTGAGGCACTTCATCCTCTTTGGTATCCATATCCATCGGTGCTTCTCCGCCTCCTCCGTCACTGGTTTGGTTCGAGCCAATAGAAGGGGGTGGAGGAGCCGGAGGCACGACGGTCTCTTTCATTTTTATCCATTGTTGAGCCAAGGCGGCCCAGTCGACTGAAAGGTGAAGAATTTCGAGATCGGTGAGAGAAAAGTTTTTGGTGAAACTTTTAGAAGAAGGGAATAAATCAGATGATTCTCACCTTGATCATTACTCATGTTTTGGTAGGCCGAGGGGTTCAGAGCCCACTGAGTGGGGTAGTCCTTTCCCTCAAACATGTCGCCGCTCATCTTCATCCGCAATCCGTCGGTATCACGTTCGGCAACGCGACGCGGATCAATCACTCTTATTCAGCGGTACGAATAACCCTTCGTCAGCTATCAACATGGCAACCCGAACTGAGCGAGCCGCCAACCGCTGAGAAACCCGCGCAGAGCGCACTGCGGTTTAATCAAAGCGGACATTAATTTATTAAGTTAAGAAATAGTTAGAAAAACGCGGTTTAATGGGACAAAAATTGAGCTATTCACCGGGCGATTATCTGATCCTCGTCAACCGCACGAATTTCCTCCTAATACTGTTAATCGCAAATATGTATATATTTTTTTACGTGAAATAATGAAGCCCACACCGGACGGTCAATTGCGTGACGTAAAATTGTGTTATCGACTCTGAACACATATGGGATTCAACATCGATTGTTGCCGAGTACGTCCTGCCGCTACCTTCGCGACTTATAAAACGTTTTTCAAGGGTGCGATCAGCGATATCCTCAATTTTTAATCGATAGCAATGACGCAATCCTAGTGAAAACATGATGAAAACGTACTCAATGCTGCCAATTGAAAACATTTAAACACTATTAACAACCATTAATATCACCAGACATTATGCCAGGAAAACAAGGTTATGTTAGGTTATGTTAAATCATATACAAAAGTTGTTTTCATTGATAATATAATAACTTGTATGCATTGTTCAACGAATATTATCTACGCGTTTGTCGTGATAAAATTATCGGTTTTCTAGACCTCTTTTGCATCAAACTTCACGTCAAATCGAGGTAACATTGATTCGTGTAAAACTCTAACACGATTTTATGTTTACAAAGGTTAATTTTTTACACCGTTCAAACATTTGCAGCGGCATCGAAATGTCCGGTAAGCTGCCTCGATCTGCGATGAGCTTGAAACAGGTTAATACAACACGAACCTTGACCTAACATAACTTATCGCCGAGGTCCCGTAATCATGAACGTGAAATTAATATTTCAGTTCATGGTTCACCAAGAAGTGTTGAAATTGTACCGAAATATTATGCGAACAATTCGACAAGTTCCAGATGAGATGGACCGGCGTTACCTTAGAGATTGGGCGAGAAATGACTTCAGGTCTAACAGGGACATCAAAGACGAAGTAGGCCTATACTTTTTCACAAACATCACTAGCTTTAATTTCTTCTCGAGGGAGTCTCAGAATCCAAAATTTCTGTTTTAGTTCGCCATCAAGTCTCTAATAATACACGGAGAAAATTCGCTTGCCGAACTAAGGAGAAATTTAAATCGAACAAAGGGCTCGTGAAAGCTATTCGCTGAACATAGGTGCAACTTAATGAATTATTTATAAATACGTAATTAGTTCTTAATACTTGGTATATAATAACGATAGTAGCAAAGATAAATATAAACAATTACATAAATTAAGGGTTCTAGTCTAAATTATTTTATTTACAAATATATACACGAGATTGATGCTGAGAAAGAGTGTTCCTATGCATGTAACCGTCAGAGCAAGCGCCTGACGCAAGCTTTTCTGACGTATTCTAGATCTGAGCATGAACAGAGCAGCGACGATATACTGACCATCAAAACAAAAGCAGGGCACCACATTAACAACCGCCAAACCTGCAGAAAACACTGTAACATATTTGCAGAGAAGAGCCAAGGCCTCGGGAAGCTCTGAGTTCAAAAAACTGTACTTGGGCACCCAATCCGATACGTCAACTGTCCGGTATATGTCACCTGGATCACCGATGAATAGCACGTCCTTACCCTCTCGCCTCTTTATCTGTACCACCTGTGAAAATGTATTAAAAAAAAAGTATTGCCCAGCGCGCTTATTGGGTTTAAATTACCCGCGGTGAATTTTCTGAATATTCTAACCTTGGTCACGTTGTCCAACGACGGTTGCATACAGTGCGTTTCATGAGGTGTGCAGTGATGACTGTACTGGCAAAATCGCTGCGCATGGAAGGTGACTAATCTGGCAGGTAGACAAGAGTGGGGTGGCAGTTGTAGGGGCGCTGCAGGAGGTCCCTCAATGTATTCGAAGCACAGGCTACCTGCCGCCTCGCTATCCTCCCCGCAGCAGCTCACTGCGCCGTTAGCCATGTGCCAGGCTGGGACTGATTCGTCATATTCCTGAATCAATTTGATCAGTTGATTTGAAAGATCAAGTTCGTCAACACATGATTCGCAATCGTATCACCTGTATTAACTTCTGCGTTACGCAATATCCAGGACTAGGCCGCCGCACAGCGGTCAATATACAGTGATACCAGTCGTCACAGTCGTTCACGGTGCAGTCGTTGATTCTGTATATCGTATCGCGAGGAAGTAGACCAGTCGATCCGAGCAGAGGAGAGTTCTGTAAGGATAAAAAATGTACGTTGCGGGTTATTCGTGTATTCGAAAAGACAGCCCAACGATTTAAAACGTGGCAACTTACAGAAGTTATAGTCTTAACTGCAACTCCGTGCCCAACGGTATACAAAGGAGCCCACAGCCAGGTTGTTAGAATCAAGGTACCAGCTGCCAAAGTGGCCAGCACAATATTGTGCCAGACACCGGCGCAAAGTATTCTCAATTGATTGTATACCGGCAGAACACCCAGCTGCTCACTGCTGATGTGAGCGTAAGCTACCGGAATGACTAATGCAACTAGCAAGCCCATACCAAAGACTTGAACGTCTTCCCTCGCTGCTGCTAAAGCGTGTCCAAACTCATGGACAACACTGCAAAGTGCCAGCGTCGCGGCGTAGTAGCCAATCTCGTCGAGCGGGAGATTCACACCTGGTAACTGCGGTGTTTTGTAATTTTCAATTGTACATGCATGAAAGCTGAGAGGATTTTTCTGTCAAATCTTTGAAGAATATTATGTGTTTCATTTCAAAAGCAGTTTATCGGGATAATATCTGGATATGGCTTTGGACAACTTAGATTTGAAGAAAATTTGGGTCGAACCATTGGCTCCAACGTCTGCACGCTGTTGTCCTTTGCTGTTTGACCGGTCCACAAATTGAACGTCATTTTAAGGATGATAAACGAAGCCACAGGCAGGAGAAGTATGGTTATGATGACGCCGGCGTTGAACCAGGCCAGCCAGAACTTGGAGCGGTCCGTTGCCCATTTCATGATCATCCTGTTGCAGGCGGTTGTGTACCACCTGATCCGGAGTGCCTCGATCGTGATTCCGGTATTTTTGAGGAAGTAGAGATACGGATAATGGGAGCATGACTGGAAATCGATTCGCTTTAGTAACATAACGAGTCACGGAATATTTTAAGATTTTTAGCATTATTGGGTTTACCGGCAATCAACGAAATAAAAAAGTATTAGGTTATGTAGAAGGAATCTTACCCGGAAAAATGTATCGAAGAAAAACAGGGTGCAATGAACGAGACCGATCCCGATGAGAATGTTCAAGGAGTCCATTTTCTTGGCATCTCATAAACAGTATTTGTCATTCATTTGATCAATGTTTATTTCGTGGAACGTTGGGGATTACCGTACACAAATTTTCTGACTGTCAAATAACTTCACTAGCACCAACTAGCACGCAATTGATCGAAGCCTCTCCTCTCATTGCTTGTGATTAAATATGACTGCACCAATGAAACCGTGATCCTTTTCGCGCCGCGGTGAGACTTAAAATGACTGGATTTGCACCGCAAAAAAAAAAAAAAAAACAATGCAGAAATTGGGTGATTTAAAATTATTTTTTTTCTGTTTATTGCGTACAAAACACATAAGTTATTTCGATTTTCGATGTAAAGTACATTCCTTAACTAAGTTTTATAACAATATCTTTGAATTATTGTATAAATAGAAATTTATAGATTAGCTATAGCGAAAATAAGTCTTTTTAGATATATCTACCTTAAAGATAGCCATCCCAGTAAATGAGGAAGGATTCTTATTTCGATTTAAAAGTGAAAATAATAAGAAAAACAAACTAATTGAAGTATTAAATAGATCACTGTAAATACAGGTAATACTCGCAGATTGGATCATATCCGAATTGAACTTAGAAAATTTGGAGCGAACCAATCGTAAAATTTCAGTTGGTTTGTAGTTTGTTGCTCTTCCTCGTTTTCTGGAATGTGGTGGAAGGCTTGAGAAGGTAAAACAATCAACGTTGTGCTAGGACTAACGGTTATTATTTACCTAAAATTAAAGATTTCAGATAAGACTTCAAGTTGCGAGATCTTCTCATTAACAATGAACCAAATAGCAATCGTTAATATTAATATAATCGCGCCAATTCTATAAAAACAAGAAATATTAATAGAATAATAACATCACAGGGAACTATATATATTTATAATTTCGTAAGACTGCCTGGGAATCTTTTTCGACAGCTACTGTTACAATAGTGTAATACAACACGATGAATTAATTAAAAAACCTTGGCAAAGATATTATATGCATGGGTATATAAGTCTTTGTCGCGATATTGAGATAAAAATATAATAAAGCACGCGATAATTATTTACAATTATACCATGCCTACGACAACACTCGGGAAATGCAGCCTGACGGAAGTTTATTCAAGATCAAATCTGTGCCTAGCAACGAGGTGACGACGTTAAACACTCTTTAGTATTAAATTGGATTGTTTTTTGTCAACGCTTTTAACGGACCTGAGTTAAAACGAACGAAATTGTCATACCATACAATAACGCGGCAGAGATGTTACCTTTCGGTATTTCGTACCTTCCTGTCTTACTAGTAATTTGCTAGATTAGAAATTTACGTAAAACTTTTCGTTAACAAATAGAATTTTATATCATTCTTATGGGGATCCATCCACCTCCATCTTATCCGTGTCATCTTCTACACCCACTTCTTTACTCTCTACCTTCTCATCTTTATTATCATCCGAAGGTTTTTCAGCCACCGAAACTTCAGACGTTTCAATAGCTGCTGGTGCTATAACGGGGCAGAACAATTGCGAATTTTTATATCCAATTCTATCGCAGATTCGTAAGAAAATATTGGTACACTTCAGAAGAGACGTGTTCATGTATGTCGTTCAATTAATTTTCAATGCTGATGGAAAGATTTTGTTCTTACCTTCCTCTTTTTCGTCGGCAGACTTTTCCTCCGTACTGTCTTCCATACTTTCAGGCTTCTCAACAACTTCTATATCAGAGTCTGAAAATTTAATACTTTTCGTCAATATCCTCGGAGCAATGTTTATTGTATCTAGAGTCCAAAAATAAGGTAATGCAAAGTGTTATAAACCTCTTTATAAACGTGAAAACAATACGAGCTCTATAGTAATTGATATCATTGAAACGACAATACAGATTGTAACTGATACCACTTCCAAGGTTCATCGTATAGGATGAGTCAGCTTAAACGCACCTAAATATCGGTCCGTATTTATACTGATTTTTTCTACAATTACTTCAAGTATTTATGGGCATAATGAACCCGTCTGATCAGCGAAACTTCAACGAATTGAAGACGCACGTAAATTTTATTGAATCAATGTTTTTAAAAAATGCGCAAGTACAGATTAGATAATGTTGATCGTTGTTATAATTTACTGCATATACACGTTATATTAGTGATTAAGAAAATGAAAAAGAATCGTTTTATCGTAACTGCTCACAGCATCTGGTTCTATGTATACAATTTCCTTTTTTGTTCATTAATTTTTCTCAAAATTTCAGTTTGAACATGTAAATTGTCGACCTTTTCACTAAACCGTCTGTCAGTTGAGCTCATATGCAAAATCCTGTCTTCGGAAGCTGTTAAAAGGTTACTGAGAGCAGTGTCAGGCAATGTTTTGGATATTCCAACCAAAGCTGAAGGATACATGTAACCATTTAATCTATGGGGATTGGAATTTTTAAATGATAAGATTTTGCGGTGAGAAACTTTTTGGGAATCAATATCCTGGGTATAATTTTTTTGGTCATTAACTTGATGAAAGTGTTTGTCAGCATCTGAAGATTTGTCAGGAGGATAATTATTATCATAATTGAATATATTATCTTTTAAAACTTGATAAATGCATTTTCCTCTTTGTTCAGTCTTGTTTTCCAAGTTTGCAAGTGACGCAGGCCTCGGACAATGCTTCGTACCGTTGCTGCTAAAAATACTTGATGAGTCAGAATGCAGTTTATTATAGAGGAATAGTCGATGTTTAGTTGGATTTGGTAACTCGCAATTTTCAAGGATTGATTGACGATGGGATTTCAGTTGCTGGGTCTCGGGAGACTTATACACTGCAACCAAATATAAATATAGCTCTATCAAGTTGCCATAAGTAGCATTGTTCAAACGACATTGAGAAAAAAAAATGACACTGAAATTTGTTGCGTACTAGATTACGCTAGATCAATACCCAGGGTCTGTTGTAACAAATAAAGCGATCATGGCACATGCAAGTTTTTTTTGTAACCACAAGGCTCATATTTCTCTAATATAATAGTAAAACAACTCACCAGTGTCTGAGACGTTTGATATTCGTTCTGTGATTTTTGGTGACGGCGTTTGGGTAACGTCGAGGCTTGGCATGGCTGGAGGCACTGGGGTATTATCGTACTCCAATCTTGGTGCGGAGGGTTTTTGTTTTCTAGCGGGATTCCAAAAGTTGCAGTAACAACACCTGAATCCTGCAGTTTTTTAATCAATAAATGGAAAAATTACGCAGTGGGTGGTCGAAAAATTAAACTAGATGAAAAAAAAAATAGTACCGAAATACTCAAATTCCTCCTTGAGTGCCATTCCATTGTGCGATTCGCACTGCCTGCATATCAACGCGTAGCGATTCGACGGTCCATCGCCAACCAAGTACTCTACCAAACGATCTAGGTAACTTCTCTGTTGAGGAAGTATTGGACGTGGTAAAGGCGCTCCTACGGTATCACAATACAGCATTAGATTGGGCGGTAAAGAGAACCGAATTTACATGACAAAGCTTTTCCAAGCAAAGAAAATCACACACAGCGAAAAATAGAGGAATAAAATAACAAAAGTATGAAAAGTAGACGAAAAAAGAAAGAAATTATCAACGAAATCTGGAATACTAACTAGGCGTAGCGGCAGGGGTGTTAAACTGCTTAGGAGCCGTTCCAGCAGGATATATATTAACTGATTGCGGAGTATGCGGGGGCATCATGCCAACAGGAACTGGAGAAGGATTAACCAGCCTACCAATTTGTTTGTTTGGTCCTAAATTGGCGACAACCAACGGTCGTCTTCTTAGTTCAGTTCGCCCCCCACTTGGCATCGACGGTGTTGCTGCCTGAGGTGTGCTAGGCCTATGAGGCTTTTCACTGTGGAGCAAAGCTTTTGCTTGCGTCGGCTAAAACGTTTAAATTCCACACTAGAGGTATTTGCTCGAATTCAAATATTTATTGCAAGGCTTTTTAACTTGTATATATCCATGCTAAATACTAAAGCGAGATATTTTGTTAATACTGAATTATCAATTCAGATGAATACTTCACGAAAAATTGATCAGTGTATACACTGTATACTTGAAAATAATTTAAATCTTTCATTGCAGTACATACCAAGGATTGAAAGCTACTTGATTTCATTTACCAAATAAATGTTGTGTTCGTGGCATAATACAAACCTGCGGCGAGAGCTGTGAAAGGAACAGAGATTAAATTGTGGTATGAACAATGCTGATAATAAAGAGGAACAAATGTATATTTATATCAAGTTTTGTGGTTCACTACAAAGAAGCCGCGATCATTAGTTATATTTGAGTTATGTCGATTGCAAGTGATTAGGTGTGAAATATACTACATATAATAAAGTAACATTTGCTTTGCTTCATTTACTCAAGCAACAGTGGTCAAGTTAAGCAGGTCAAACATGATATAGAGTAAAAAGAAAAACACAGTGCCACTTACAGGTGTCATCCTCAGCTGATCAGGCGCAAACTTCATAAGAATCTCCTTAGCTTTTTTATATGTTTCAGTTTCGACAACTTCGTCCAAAATTTTCTTTTTCTCCTGCTGCATACTCGTGAGTTTGGTCTGGTTTCGAGATATTTTTCGTTTGTAGTACCAGGATACTAAATTTTTTATAAATAATATCCTGTGCAGCACAGAAAAATGTGTGTTAAATACCAACAGAGGATAAATTTTTAAATTCGTCCCAATTTCTCAGTAAAGCTAGTTAATTTACTATCAAATTCTGCGTATCGCAAGGATAAAAGTAATTTCAACGTGGCATTAAATGAGAAATGAATATGTACATACAATATTGGAAAGATGAGTAGTGGAATCATATAGAATATTTGATCATAGAGAGCGGCTGGGAAGAAGTAGAAATAGAACACGAGTGCCGCAATAATGTAAAGAGCCACACTGTAGATAATCAGCGTGCCGACAATCTTCTTGTGCGTCTGCTCGGTATTTTGTCTGTATTCTTCAATTTCCTGAATTTTCTGTTGGCATAAATTATATTTGCGTTAAAAATCATTTCATTCCGAGACTCCTTGTTGTAGAAGCTAATGTTCATGTTTGGTAAGATTACCGTTTCAAGATCCTCCAGGACCTCATAGGTGGCCTTCTTTTTCTGGAATTACAAAAAGTGTGCATTTGTGACGAATTCGACGAAATGAAGCGACAAAAATTCTTATATATATATCTATATATACAGAGTTCAAAAGTAAAACTTGACCTGCGATATAAATGAGCCAGGAATAAATTTGGAATAAAATTACTGACCACATTCAATGCTAATACAAGAGCGTCGCAGGACGATGCTTTCCAAGCATAAATTGACTAACAATAATGTGCTACGATAAAAAAAATACCGATTCCAGCACATTGTACGTGATTACCCAATTCGAAAACGCTATATTATCAAATTCCATTAGAACAACAGAACTTTCTACCACGGATCAAACTACGGTGCCTGTAACGCTGTTTCTTTTCAAATTCCGTTTGGCTACAATGTTTTTATGCTTGAATCCGGATAAACAGTTATACCCACAATACTGGGAACGAAGAATTATTGTTTCAGGGTAACAATAGCGTGAAATCCAAGGGGGTGTTGTACGATCAGGAGAATACAACAGATTGGAGAAAAAATAGGAGATTTCTTTAGGGCATTATCAAGAGGTCAGTCCAAGTTTGTGTAACCTAAAAATTTTGTGTATAATATAATGCGAGGTTGCCGTATGATATTGTTACTCACTCGAAACCTGGAAAAGAGAATCCCCATCTTGAAGGCGGTATTGTTTACCGGCAACCCGTACCAGCGGTGTTAATATCAATGCAACGAGTTAACGGTGACACGTCAAATCGGTTGCTACGAGAAGATTTATTGCGCGCGGTATGAAAATAGAACTCCGGCAGCCGCTCCGCTCCTGTTGCTGCGGCCTGTTTTCACCGGCAACGGGCAGACCGAAACTTGACGCGTCCAAATTTAAATGCCTCTTGATGTTATATTTATAGCTCGATGACCACGGGGGGCCGACGGTGGCGATGATGACATGAATGACACCCGCCGTTGCCGCCGATTCAATACGGTTACCGGAAATTTAACTGGAAACTGGATTAACAACGAAGGTTTCCCTATTTTCAGATGATTTTTTTTCAACACGCTAAACGGTCCGTTGATAATCATTTCACCGTCATCGCAAATCTGACAGGATTAATATTCATCACGATATTTGGGACATTTTTACCGCCGCCGCACGGTTACTTGACATCCCGAACGTGATTTTAAAATTAATCAACTACCGTACGGCACCGAATGACTGAATCACATTCGCATTTGATATCTTATCGAAACACGCGGCGCTGCCGTTTGCCGGTGAATAAATAATGCAGCTAGAAAGTCGACTGTTCTGAGAAACCACAGAGAAACGATCCGCACGCTACCGTCTGCGATAAAAGAGTAGCTAAACAACGGATCCGTAAGTGGCGTTGTCTTTTACCCTTTCAATCACGCAATTCGTGTTTTTTTTTTGTTTTTGGCATGGAAGTTCAACTATACGTTTCCTACGTATTATTCGACGCTGAATGCGAAACTAATGTAAAAAATTTAATAAAACTTAAAAACAACCCTTAAAATGGGGTGAAAACGGGACGAACTATCAATATTGTTTTAGACAGTGCTCTTGACTGAAGTTTACATGACTGTTTATTTTGAGACAGTACAATTTTAAACCGAGAATACGTGCAGCCCCCAGTACTATCTGTATGCATCCATAAGGAGGGTGAGAACTACTACTGTGCATTATATTTTGTAATTCTCATGGCCATTCCGAGATTTCTGTTTATTAACCGATTAGTTCCAAGCGTTTCTAGTGTACGTTTATTATCGAATTTTTCCACTTATGAATTACATTCATGAAAGTACATTTTTTTTGTTTGCATATGTTTACTTATAACAATTATAAAGAATTATGAATTCACATAAAATCCTAATGATTTCAAAGTTTTAGTATTTTTCTACCTGAAAATGAAAAAAAATTCAGGATTTTTCATGAAATATGAAAAAACGAAGGTTGCCACTATAGAGGCTTCTATGACTGAAAGGGTTAAGAGGCAGGCAAAGAATTAAAAAACAAAACACGCACGAGAATCTTGCCCGTCCAAGAATTAATGATTTTGAAATTTGCTATAAGCAAAAATGTCTAATTCTACAAATTTTTGGTAACTATTACGTATCGCACTGAATTATGTACAGATAAGCAATGCTCATAGTATCGGAGTATATTAATCCGCAAATATTTTTTACATCACATAAAAAATACTAAATGACCCACACGCGATATGAAATGACAAAGTCGATTACATCTTAGACCTCAATTTGCTATTCGCGCGTATGAAATTAACCGCCAAGTCGACGTTCGCATTGATGATAGGGATCGCTTGTTCTACTAGTTCAAGTTCGACAGACGAGACCTTTGGGAGGCCGAAACTTTTTTCCACACCTCCAGGTCCGAACTGTAGTTCTGTGGCAAAATATCGGCACACCGGAAGCACGTTCGATCGAACGAATGCACTGGCAACAGCGTTTTTAAAACCGCAGTAACCACAGGCCAGTGTTACTATAAATTTCGTCGCGGCTGCTGCTGCCGAGAGCGTCGGACCGGCTCTGCACTCTCCGATGCTCGCCAACTCGTTATCGGATGCCCTGAGTGTGTGAATCAGCGAATTCTGCTGCTCCTAAATAGAAGAATATCGACAATAACGACATATGGAAGAAAGAGCGAGTCTGTGATGAATTTCAGACAAAAGTTGTACTTTTGAAAACTGATTGACAGGCTTAGCTCGAGACAAAAGTGGAACAACGGTGCAAGCGTCAGCCCCGCCGACAATTGGGACCGTAGTGAAGGCTGGATTGAGATCGAAGAGATTTGCAGCCATGGCTTGAATTCGCATTGAGTCAATGGCTACAGAACCGACAATGCGATTTGGATCCCAGCAACCGGCGCGCTTGTAAATTTCGGAAATCAGAGGCAAAGTTGCTGTGACAGGATGCGCGAAGACTGCGACCAAGGCAGTGGGACAGCAATGCACCATTTTTTCGGCCACAACTTTCACGTGCTGCGAACCCGCCAAGAATTGACCGTGCGAACTTGCTTTTCCCAACGTAAAGTCTTCTTCGTCCATAATTGCGATTATATCCACCTGCGAAGAAATGACATGCGATCAGCTGGTGTCGTCTTTGATTTTTATAAACTCATATTTCACATTTACCTCTTGCATTGCCTCTATCATGTTATTTCTCTTGAAGTATCTTATTTTCGTCGAGGTATCGACATGACTTGCATCTAATATCAGAGACGCCGTTTTGTCGATGGTATCCGCAATGTGCACGCGTTTTATAATTGGCGCCTGTTTCAAAAGAAGCGCAGTATAGGCTGGGGTTGTACCACCACCGATCAGAGCCACGGATACGGTGTCAGGTCCCCTTTTTGTAAAATCACCTCTGCTAGACTCGACGGCCGGTTTAATTGCTGGACGACCTTGTGAAGGTGATTTGGTCTTAACCTTATGTTTCCGTAGAATACTTATACTCCTCGATGATAGATGGTGGCGGGAGTTCGCATTGAAGAGTAGAAATTCGCCCAAATTTTTCCTTAAACTTGACATCGCCCTGTAAACATCAATCTTCGAATAAAGTTATAAGTATAACTACATTATTGAGCCCGTTCTGTCGGTGTAAATTTTGAATTCAAAAATTTGCGTCCCGCCCCGCGTTAGCTACCATTGAAAGCGAAAGTGGTGCTGCCGTTCGTTGACATGCCGTACTACACGCGTTCCTATATTCACGGCAACGACAAGGCGGAGATGTGAATCGGCCTTAGTTTGTGATACCAAAGTAGTGCCGTTTCGTACAGGAAGTATCATCCGAGGTAAATCCGATTGATACAATGGCATCGTAAAGTGTGCCGATCCGAAGTGTGTGAAAATCTAACAAGCGATAACTGAATAATAATATTTCATGAGTACTTTGTAGCATTATCGTATATTATTGTAATTACAATCGAGTTTTCATCCGGTTCGGTGTAACTGCATCGCGCACGTCGCAGCGTCGCCGTTACATTATTCCGGTATTACCGAAAAGTAGAGGCCCTTGCCGCGTTTACGGGATTGAAATCAGTCTTGCGTCCACCTTTCACCGTGTGTCCCTTGTCACTCTATCGGGCAGTTCGTTCCGATCAGATTTTCGCCTTTTTCGCAGTTGTTCAGGCGCTTGAAAATCAGCCGCCATGATCTGTTTCGTATTACTCCAACTTCACCTGAAAAGTGATTGCCCACTTTGATATCCGATCTTGCAGTTTTTCCCCCCGGCTTCTAGCCGCTTGGATCACGTGATGATATTCTATCAAGGTTTCGCAAACAATTACATTGTCATGAACAATACCGTGATGAAACTCTTGGCAGACTGATGATCGGTTGATAATACTTTTCGATGCAGTTGATTTACTGATTAATTCATGTCAGAAACGATGTTATCCCTTTGTCAATTTTTACCTCAGATCCGCAATTATGCCGGAATTAACTGAATTGGACAAGGCTGCGTCCTCCGAACCTACCAAAGTCGAGGCGGCAGCTGCAGCCGCTGGTTCAGGAACTGACTCGGACTCTGACGACACGATTCCAGAGTTGGAAGATGCTGGAGTTGCTGAAGCAGGTGGTTTTCCTGGCACGCCGGGAACAGGTTTGCCAATTGACTCCGTCTCCAAGGCCAAGCAAAGCCGCGGGGAAAAGAAGGCCAGAAAGTTGATGAGCAAGCTTGGACTTAAGCCAGTGAGTTGTCTGAGGCTCGAGCCCCTTCTTAAAATTTTCGAAATGAAACTGTATGTTTAATTTAATAATTTTATTTTCCTCCCAATAAGGTCCAAGGTGTCAACAGGGTGACCATTCGAAAATCAAAAAATATTCTCTTCGTCATAAACAAACCAGACGTCTACAAGAATCCTGCGTCCGACACCTATATTGTCTTTGGTGAAGCGAAGGTAATTGAAATTGAAGTATTAAACTGGACTCCTGTGATGTTATTGGTCGTAATGATGATACCAACAGTGTTTCGCTTATTTGCTGAAATATACTTTGACGATAACCTTGGCAGACTGAACGTGATCGATACAAGTCTTTTTCTTGTAGTTGACTCACCCAGCTGTGCAATTCCAATAATCCAGTATTTTTTTTGTAATTTTAGATTGAAGATCTGAGTCAACAAGCCCAAGTCGCTGCCGCAGAGAAATTCAAGGCACCCGAAGTCATCCCAGCAACCGAAGCTGGTGGCAGCACAACGGTAATAACTTACAAATTCAATTCTATTTGAGATGCAGGCATTTGTAACAAATCTCCTTGTACATGATTCGGTTTGCACGTTATTAACTTACTTTTGACAAATATCAGGTGGTAGCACCGATCCAAGAGGAATCCGAGGAGGAAGAAGTGGATGAGACGGGAGTTGAGGAGAAGGACGTTGACCTTGTTATGTCACAAGCTAATGTTAGCCGAGGGAAGGCCATCAAAGCTCTGAAAAATAATCAAAACGACATCGTCAATGCGATTATGGTGAGTGCCAAGATGACAATTATTACTTATATGATAATTGAAACAGATCTGATGATACGTGTCAAGGAATTTTTTGTTCATTTGGTGATAACATTGTGTGTCTCAATTTCTAGGAATTAACAATGTGATGAAGCTGCTCACACATTGTATACCCAGCAGCAGACAGGCATTCGTTGCAAGATCATCGTTTGATCTTCGATGCATCAGTCACGTCATCTATCCCCTTATCTCATCGCAAAGAATAAAATTTTTCATCCAGTATGTACAGAAATGTTGTCACTGGATGTTGAAACAAATTTACATGTATATACATTATTCATCAAAAAAAATAAACTCATAGACCGTCAGTTTCTTTCTGAATATCAGTTTTAATCTTCCACCATATCTCCTTTATAAGTTAAGCACTGTTCCCTCTCTTGATACAGCTCATAACCCCAGAACGCGTTGGGAGTACCTCGGAGTTTATGATTACTAACCATTGGAAACATGGTTTGCAATTCGGTCAGTTTCACCATCATTCTCGGCGTCCATAGATTTTCACAAACGTGATTTTTGCAACAACGTTTCGGACTCCGCAGCTAGTCTAATCACATCCTCTGAGGCTTTAATTATATTCCTCTCGATATAGTTTCTACTATTAGTTTCAGTTTCGTGCAAATAGTACCTGATCACGAAAATTAATTCACATAAAGATGACAGCAAGTTATTTACAAAATTTATCTCTTCTCTGTTCTTCGAGCCTTGATTTATTAACTTTAAAATAAATATATAAGTACCTGTAGTTCACCATAATACCACAGCTATTTGCTGCCCCCCGTGGTGAGGGATCAGCGAGCCAATTTATCCGCCACATAACAGCCCCATTTCGTAGGTGAAAGTTTGCTGTTGGACAACGAAAAGAAGTCTGTCTATTTTTGTTGCAAAACACTAATAAAACATGTTAAAATCACTGTACAAGTGTAAGTTTGAATCCAAATAAATCAACTTACCAACGTTATTCAGAGCATAGTTTCTCCTTTTTTCATTGTAAAGATAGCTAGCACAAGATCGCAATAACGGTACTCTAAGAGCCTCGACTATGTCTTTGTTATTGATCCATAATGAATTACTCAATACCTTCTTTAACGCGGTATGAATGTCAGTGCTGCACAAAAGACTTCCAATAAGTTGTCGCTCCTCTTTAGTGAATGTTTGGCCAACATCTGAAAGAAAATATCAGCATTCTATGACCTCGTACAATTTGAACTAATTCGGAATGAAGGATACAGTTTCGAAAAATCTTGTTTCACCATTTTTAATCCTCTCTAAAAGCCAAATCCTGTAATTTGGGATCGGGGACAGGCTGGATAGCTGATCAATTAGTGGAAATTCCTCCAAAACCTTAGCGGCGACATTTTTTATCAGATAATTACCCAATTCAATGCCCTGTAAGCGAAAGTCTTTCTCATAAATAGTTCAACAAACGTCTCTGGCACCATATTACACAGGTTTATTAACTCACCTGTAAGCCCCTCTGCGTCGAAGCTATGGAATAAAAAACAGCTGCTTTTATTTTGGATGTGTCTTCGGGAGCTGAGGATTCAGCCTTTCCGTACATTCCATCAGTTTGAGCCTCGGTTTGAAAGACTTCCTTTACACTACCTAGGCACAAATGATACATTCAAATGGCAAGATGAACTCGTTGGCTTGTTCTGTTTTACTTACTAGGTATCGAGCCGCAAAGGGCAGTATGCAGGACAACCAAAGGCTCTTTTGGCATTGCTCTGTGTGTGAATACGTAACATCTTCTGTAAGGTCCGACTCTCCGCTTCAGGTCTGTCCAATTTTTTATAGGATGAATCATTTCGTAGTTGGAAACCTGAGTGCGATGAAATAGGTACAATAATTAACTAGAAATTAATGAACTTGAGTTTATAGTGCGATCTTCTACCTTCTCTAACATCTCGCACGAGCTTTGCCAGGTCACACGTTCTAGGTCAAAAAATCCAACAGAGAACCACTGTAGAAGAAGATCATGCAGCGTTATGTTCAGCTGTTGCGCCACGATTGTTTCATCCGGATCTTTCAGCTCAGACAGAAGATTCTGAAAGTAATTTGGAGGGCTTATACTAGGATTACGTTCCTTTGCGAAGAAAAACTATAATACTGTGAATCAATGCCCAGGTCCCTACAGGTCTACAGGTCTAATTTTAAACAAGCTCATGCAAATTGATAGTTGCCAATATAGTAATAAGTACCAAGACATCTGTGCGAAGATCGACAAGGAATTTGACTCCGTGCTTGAGCCGTCCAGTGAGTAAAAAGAGCCAGTAATACTTAGGTGTGAGAACATTCTTTAGAGTACGCTCGCCATTGATCATCTGCCTTTCGTCAAGTTGCTTCTTCTGTATCAAAAAGTGTAAGAGGTTTTTTTTCAACAAATTCTAGGATTTATGGGTGTATTACTTTTCCGCCGTACTCAGGATCTGTACCTCGTCGCAAGCCAAATTAAAAGCCATTTTCCGAACAACATCGTGGTCGACAGCGTACTTGGATGCCAGAGTGCGAAGGAACGTCTCTTTGTCATTTTTTGAGAGAGCGACGTACGCGTTGCAGAGGGACTGAATTTTTGTCTGAAACAAAAAGCTAACACCGTTGGAATTCAGAGTAGAAGCATACTTAGAATCTACAGGCTAACCTCGACAATCCAGTTACTGGTGTTTGGAATTTCCTTGAGTTTGAAAAGATGTCCTAGCTGCTCGATGACAGTGAGCCCTGACTGTGAGCAGCCAATATTATTGTTTTGATCCGTCATTTCTTGGCCTGAAGAAACTTTATTGCTGGTTACAACGTGGCTTGAAATCGATCTGTAAATATTCTGTGAACCGGTGGCAGATTGTTTTGCACGTTTAGCTGAAATTAGACGCGTCAACGCGATCGCTCTTCCGATCATCCTCCTAGCTCCTTGTATTTTCATTTGTGCCTATCACTCCGCTGCATGAATCATTATGAATTATGTAGCAGCGAAATTTAAATCCCAGCTACAGGTGGCAATACGTCTTAAGTCTGTCGAATACATCGGGTGTTTTGGTCGTGCGTAGCAACATAAAATCAGTGCTAAGAACATCGCTTTATAAATGTTTACGTTGATAAGAAAAAAATTAAATCGCAATCACCTGAAGTAATCGTTCAATATGGCGGCTGACTATCGATAGCGCGCTTTCGGAATTCAAAAGTTTCCAGAAAGTTCCGCGATGCTCAATTGTTTGGTCGACGCTCACAGTTGGAGACAGATCAGAGCGTAAGAAAATCGACGTTTAAACCGATTTGAAGCCTATTTCGACTTCATTTCAAGTTCAGATTAGTGAAAGTTAACAGAAATAAGGAAACCGGGTAAAAGTCGAAGAATTCCCGCCTGTTTTCAGCTCAAAGCTGGGTGTAAATAGTTCGGGACGGAGCGACCGTAGTCTCAGTGTGGTAGCGTTGAGTGTGTCGAAAGTTTCGTGCCACGATAATTGTCAGCTCTTTACCCTGATGAACAGTGAATTATAGGGACGCCAAAGTGTGTGTAAGTCTATAATATTCATTAGCGAAGGACGCCACGGCAATACTAACAGCAGTAGTAATACTAACAACGTTTCCTCGATATCAACGCTGTTTGTTTTCCTGAAGCGAAAGGCCATGGAGTCCCCAAATTCATCGAGTGAGTACCTAACATTCTCTGTCTATCTGTACAGCATTTTGCACCTGGAAATCTACATTGCTAGATATCCATTTACGTTTAGCGTTTTTGTTGGGAAAAGACGAGGTTCATTTGTACGCATAATCTAGTTCGCTGAAAGTCGTCGGAGAATTTATGTATACGCCTAACGCTGCATGCAGCGGCAATTTACGATCGTAAACACATCTTGTTGTGTTGCGCGCAGTTCAAGTGATTCTTTCGACCTGTCGAGACTTGCTTCCGAACGGCCGGAGTGAAAACACGCTCGCTGATGGTTCGAAATTCGAATGGCATTCTTTAAACTATGCACGTAATTCGATTACTGTATTCGCAACAAACTCATGGTAAATAATACACGAACGACGGTGTGTGGCGTAAAGAAAAAACGAGATACCGAAGTAAACTCAGCGTGCAAAACATCGACGCTTCGTTTCGGGTCTCGAGTTTTTATATGGTTTGTGCCACGATTGTGTTTTGTTGTTTGGAACAAATATTTCTATTCTTAATTTTTGCAGTTTACTTATTAATACGTAAAAGTCATTGAAATCTTGTAAAAAAAAAAATTAGTTTTACCCATACAGTTTGTAGTGACGTAAAATCTGATCTAAGTGATCGTGTAAGTAAGATCCTGTTATATCCTCATTCCAGTGTAAAAAGTGCGTCGCTTTACCGTTCATCCATCGTGAGATGCTAGGAGAACTACTACATGGAAAGTGTGGAGCATCCCGGAGCAGGTATGAATACTTATTTTAATATAATTTTTTGATAATCCAAGCTGGCACATTTAAAAGCGAAATTTGGTCCGCGCGCAAGATGCGGTGAATAAATACGAAAGCTGAGAAAAATGATAATTATTTTGAGAAAGAATTATCCAGTTTGGTAAAATAACTCGAGTTTCGTTTCTTCTTTTTTTCCAGAGCTAAGCAGAGACATCCGAGTAACTTCTCCATTACTTGGCGACGCTGGTGAGTTTGCATGAGTTAGGTTACGGGTGTATTTCCCTGGGACTTCTCTGTCATGTGGCGTGGCGGTAACAATTGTTACACGAATCTTTGATTTTTTAGCTCTAGAGATAGACTCATTCGCAATCGCAACGATGCTTGACTTTCAATCGAGTCATTTTTTGCCATTAATTTTCCCATAGCTTAGATGAAGTTAGATATTTTGCACGTTGCCGAAAGTGGAATGAGGATCGCGACAGGTAACCATCGCTTACTCGGCATTCGCGAGAACGAATTGCGTTTAACTATAACTGATATAATGATCTACGTTGAGATTTATCAATGACGTCGCTTAAGGGATGGATTCACCTGAGGTTTTTTAATCATTTTCACATGATTGTTCAATAGATGAAATTTCGAAGTCTGGCAAAGCGTAACGTAATCAAACTGCACGTCACATCTCGAATCATTTTCAATTTTTCAAAGGCCAGCAAGTATCAATCAACTGCTGGTTTAGCTCGCTTAGAGAAATGCCGATTAGCGTACAGGATGTTCATAATTCATTTTACGAAAGGTTGATGTACCGGTAGTCCGCCGGCAATCGGTAAAATAATACCTACGTTAGAATACCAGGGTTTCTCCGAAGGCCGGCAGACTAAGGTACAAAAACATTTTGCTCCCCACAGGTAAACTACGCAAAAGTAAGTCAGAGTGACCACGGCGCAAATGAGGAAGAATGATGTGTGTTGGAAAGAATGGGGAATCGCTTAGATCGAATATAGGTAACCGGGTAGGTAGAGGTGGTCGTTTTGGGACTCGCCGCGGTGTTTACGCATGTGTGTGCGAGTGTCTCTCTTCGCAACATTTCCGTTGGGTGGTTTCGTTGGGATTAAGGCGAGGGTAGGAAGGTCGCGACGTATCGCGGTGTTACTAACTTTTGCAATCCACAGCGTCAAACGATCACAGTGATTTTCCTTTCAAAACACACGAACGACTCGGTATAAGAGTTTCCGGACCATCTGTAAGCTTTCAAATTTTAACGAGGCTCAATTCCGCGTGCCTTTGCCACTGAAACGATTTCTCAGTCGTTATCTAGTTCAATTATTCAGTCGTCATTCGTCATTATTTTATTCAATCGATCTCTGTGATCGTCTGAATGGGCGAAACGCATCTCTGGACCATCTTTCGCGTTCCGTGGTACGCTGGATGGGAAGAGATGCTGAGCTCGAAGACGTCGCGTCGAAGAGGACCGCCGACCGTCACGCCACGCAATAATGCATGCCCTTTTTTCACCCCAACCCCCCTCCCGGACTTGATTCGCATCTCAGAACAACAATCCGCATCGCATTGCGTCGAATTCGTAAAGACGCAGATGCGGATTGGGTTTCTAGAGAATTTATCGACAAGTCCTAGCGCTTTAAGGTTTTTTTGCGTGTAGATTAATCGCGAGAATTGGACGCTGCTTATGCGCGACGATTTCGCAAATGGTATGTAATATCAAAAAGTAAAGGACTCTCAGTGTATGATTTTTCAGCTGCTTTCTAAATTTTGATACGAATAAGGAACTCTTCAAGTTTAACCGCGCCTTTTGCGCGTCGCTTGATACTTTTCGGTTCTGTGGAAAAGCGCGGCATCGTCAAACGGCGCCCACGGTACAGGGACGAAATTCGCGACGAATACCGACTGTTCGTATAGATGTTGGTGTGGCAGCCAACTATACCGCTATTGCAGATTGCATGCCGACTGCTTTTACAATCGTCGATACGCTAGCTGATTATGCCGATACCGTAGAATGCACGTTGCGCATGCATACTTACCGACTTTTTTCGAGGATGTCGGTATTTTCATTCCTGATGCATGGAATATTGCGCGTAAATTAAAAAATCTCCCGACATGATTCAATTCAAAAATTTATGTTGGATTAGAATCTGTAGCCATGTGGGTACATCGATTGGAATAGTATACGTACAAACTGAAGTTTCAATTCACATTATACTAGATGAGCATCTTGCGCATCGATTCCGTCGATTGGACAAAATCAGTTGGTTAGATTCCCTCTGGATTTTTTCGACTTCCGTTGCGTAAAACCCCGCAGTTTGATACAATGGCTATTTTGATCGGTTTACCAGCACTGCATCCCAACTCCTCGATCTAGGGTGGAAATAGTATAATATAATATTAAAAATAACGCGTACCGTTGCGCAGATATAATATCCTCCAAACTTTTTCTCACGGCCGAGTGTTAGACTCCCAAATCAAACCTTGTAAATATTGGTCAAGCCGCGAATTATTTTTCCGAAAACAACCCTCTTCCCGTCCATCGTCGGCAGGGATTTGAAGCTGATGTTGAACTTCGAGTCGTTCTTGTCTGGCCCGTTGTTCCACATCGAGAGAATCCCGGAACCAGCGTGTCGGAGGGTGAAATTTTCGTCCCTGAACTTTTCACCGTATATCGAGACGCCTCCCGTACCGTTGAACTTCGTCACATCTCCCCCTTGGCACCAGTAACCTGGTACTATTCGGTGAAACGGCGTCCCCCTGCCGAATGTACCCCAATCAAAGAACCCAACGATCCCGGTACGAGTTGAAAGTGGATTTAAAACGGTGATCCACACGGAACACTCCATGTATCGGAGGTCAATACAGGATCCAAAGCTCCATGAAAGGGCCATATCCATGGTCGATCTCTAATAGACCTTTTTTTCGAAGTCTGTATCTCGGAAGCTACGAATTTTTGGGACCTGTGTTGTCCGTGAGAATTAATTTTGATCGGGAATATATGTACTATAACATGCTGGAAATCCAGCCAATTCGAGCGCGAGTCACTTTCCATAAGGATTTTGCGGGGTCGTCAAACAAGGCCCCAGCAATTTGGCACTTTAGTAGCGAATTTCGTCCGCTATCTACGTGTTTGGTGGTTCTTAAGTGTCTAGTCTGTATTGCCTAAGCCTTGGACCTTTTGTCTAGGACATTAACAAAATTTGCAAGCGATAGTTTCAAATATTTTTTCACGACACGTCCGTTGAAGGTAATTCTTCCGTGTGGACGGAATCGAGGAGCACATGAATAAAGGATGGAAGGAACGTCCGTTGGACGTCCAAATTTATTCTTCCCAAAATTCATGAAATCATTACCGGAGAGCTGTGTGGATAATTGCCAGAGTTCTACTCAATCCATAATCATAAAATTCGTAAGACGAGGTGGAGTTTTACCTGTACGAAAGTCCCTCGTGACCGCGGCATAAAGCGGCAAAATTCTCGCAAGTTATCGGGACGATATCGTCGTAGAGTTCGAAGACGATTCGGCCCAGGTCATCCCCGGATTTTTTTAGTCTCAGGTCGAAAAAGCATCGGGTACGTTTTTTGGGGGCGATCATCCCGTCCGCCCCTTCGGGCACCGGGTCGCTCGTAATTTGGGCTCGATTGGCCCCAAGGCTCCCGGGGCGTTTCCAAATTAACGGGTACCTAAAATCGTGGCACGCTTTACATTTCTATAGTCGGGAAATTGCCCGAGGAAATTAATGCGGTCTTTATCCACCCTCACTTCGCGGTGTGCTCCATGTTTAACTCGATGCGTTTCCAATCCCTGAGGAATTCCGCCGTCGGGTAGGTAGCCTTCGTCGATTCTATACCGCGCAGGAATTCTTTGTTCTCTCTCGTTATCCTACGGTTGTCCATTTCTGCTTTTTCTATCACCATCGACTTTCCCAGTTTCATTGTCGGCTCTGAACAGTCCGTTTTACCCTGCGGTTAATCACGACCGTTATATTTAAGGATGTACCTGACTATACATTTCCAACCAAAAGCGATTCTCGTCGATAATATTGAATACTTTGTGATAAGGTAAAAGTTGGAAGAAAAGCAACCACAATAAAGGCGATAAGAATAATAATAATGACCAAGAGTCATCAGTAAATTGCTTAGGCAAAACTTTGATCAACGAATTTTTAGCGAATGTTTTTTTTTTTTGTTTGTCACGTGAAATGAGACGGTTGATTTTTTCGAATACACGTGAATTTTTAAAGCATTTTCTCGGTATTTCGAAATTTCTGTTTTCGAAAATTTGTAAAGGCTGTAATTGAGAAACTATTCGTTCAATGCCCCGGAAATTTCTTAATTGTAATTTGCAACGGTTTTACAAAAACGTATCCGAAGTTCACAATTTTTCCTCCATTTTTCAAAATTTCAATTTTTCGAAAATGGAAATTTCAAAATAATGAGAATTTTTTTTGCAAATTCATGTGCATTCAGAAAAATCAACGATTTCGTTGTTTGAGCAATTTATTGATAACTTTTGGGCATTATTATGATTCAAATTCAATTTTCTTGACGCCTCTGTTGTGGTTGATTTTTCCCGATTTTTATCTTATCACAAAGTATTCAATATCGTCGACGAGATCCACTTTTGGTTGAGAATGTACAGCGAAATTCGTAGTTCAGGGTGTCTGACAGATGATCAAACACCAACACCCAAACGGTAAACGAAGTTCAGTCGTTGCACCAGCTCCAAGTTTTCTCTGTCGATGATTTTTAGTCGCGCAGCATCGGCCAGCAGGTTCCGTGATTTGAGGTATATATCCGGATTGAATTTGGGCGCCTTGTTGTCGACCTTCGCCTCCACTTTCGAGAAGTCAGACTGCACTCAGAAAACAATTTGGCCGCAATTACCAAAATTACCTAAAAAAGTGTCGTGTTCCACCTTGCAAATCGCAACTGTGTGGATCATGCAACTTGTGTTGTTGGATCCACTGCGAGACGACTAACCTCCGACTTTGCTGTTGAATTTCGCTTCCCTGCTTTCGAACTTCTTCCAGATTTCCGCTTGCCTCTCATTTTCACCTCGTTTAGACAACGTACTGTTAGGTCTACCCGACGACGACGAGGAAAGGAAGAAGAAGAAGAGGAAGAAGGAAAATTGAGTGGGGTGTAAAAAATTTACCTCCAATTTCGTACCATGTCAAAAATTTAAACCCGCGTGAAGTTGGACCGTAACATGACTAACACGATATCTACCAACCCCGCCTCCGTTTGGCACTCGGCAAATTCGGAAGAATGAATTATCGCCACTCGTTTTACTTCACCGTATTCAACTTATTTTTATCTTCATTTTCTTTTTATTTTACTCTTTCCCTCTCTCTTTTTCTCCGCATCTGTCTTCTACTGTCAGAACCAAACCTCCGACGGTGAAAGATGGACGTCTCGGAATAACGATCAAAATTGACAAGTGTATACGTATAATGTAAAAGCAAAGTACGATGTAGGCACTCAAATCTTTATTCATCACTCTAAAATAAACATTCACCTCCCTTCCGTTTCTGCAGTAAGTACCTAATTTCACTCTGCACGTCGTACGTACGTACTGGGGTGATTCGGTTTTTAACTTTTCTCTTCTTTCTGAGGTGCGACTCGAAAAATTGGTGCCAAATATTGAAAAAAAAAAATTGTCGCAAGACCTGGAGGAGGTAGCAAAATACTTAGAGATCCCTGCTGATTGTTGTGATATTTTTTATTTATTTTTACGTCCATTTTTGAGTGGCACCTTGATAACACAAAAAGCTAAAAAATGATTCATCCGAATAAATGTACGATTGAAAATTGAGGATAGTTTTAAGATAATTGATATCTTAAAAACATTGCAAAATCCTTCACCGCAGGTATGAACCTCGTACAGTTCGGAAATGTCCAATCCTTGTCACGACAATGTTTCGATCTTCCCGGATTCGCCTTCCTTAAAAAATTGCTCGTCGTCGATTTGCGCGAAGGAGGCGTTGGACCCGGTGGACGACGTCATCGTTGATCCCCCGAAGGAACCAAACGCCGTTCGTAAATTACGAAAACCAGCAAAAAGCGAATCTCCGATAACGAAAACTCGAAAACGACCCCATTCCAGGTACAGGAAACCCTGACGGCGCTTCGACGGGACTACGGAAGGGTTTTTGCCGCTCTGAAAAAGCACCAGACCACCGCGCTCGAAGCTCTGACATTGAAACTACGACTCGGGGAGGACGAGGCGGAGTCCCGGACCCCGAGGGCGTTCGAGGTCCTCCGAAACGACCGGGAATCGCTCCGGGCGACGATCGAAGGCCTGAACCAGACGCTCCTTGACCAGCGGATAAGGGTCGCCGAGCTTAGAGAGGCCAACAAGAGGTACAGGAGAGAGAGGGTCCAGCTCAGACATGATCTCGACGCCCACATGGCAGAGGTCAATTACCTCACGAGGATGTCCGCTGCCTCGTCATGCGCTGGTGGTGGAGATCCTCTGGTCGTCAGGAAGATCGCAAAACTTGAGGAAAGGAATCGCGAACTTTTGGCCAGGTGCCACAAGCTGCGCTTGAAGCTCTTAGCCGTCTCGAAGAGGGGAAAAACTCCTCGCAGGATATCGACGACCATTCGTCCCAGGGTGATCAAGCTCATCTCCGTACCGCGGAACGCATCCGTTTTCAAAAAGGATGCAGCGTCTTCACCTCCCAGGCTTTCGAACCTCTCATCGAACTCCTGTCGGGTACTCGTCAGTATCGAGCCCGCCAAAATGGATTACGGTGGTTCTGCAGATCGTTTCGAACCGCGTTTGGTACTCAGTAGAGAATTGATCGATGCTATTCGGGAGTGGAATCGAGTCTTTCTAACGTCCGAATCGAACAGTTTAGGGAGTTTAACGAGGAGGAAGATTCTTCGTTTGAAATTTCGCGAAGAAATTAAGAAAGTGGCGAGTGTTAGGCGGACTTTCATCGGTACAGATCCCGTTCTTATCGACAGGATTGAGTTTGAGGTTAGGTTTCATCTACAGCTGAGTAATGATTCGAATCGGGGGCTGAGGGTTAAGGATGGAAAATCTCGAGGTTGTACTAGGAAGGAATGCTTCACGCAAACTTCGTCGAACGGTTGTCGGGTGTTCGACGAGGAAGTTAGGGATCAGAGTCGGAAATTATCATTTTTGAAAAAAGGAATCGACGCCAACGTCTCGTGTTTGAAAAACGGCGGTAATACCCGTTTTTCATCATCGTCCTATTGTTCGTACGATAATAATAATAATTGTCCCCGTCGTCGTAGCGTAAGGTTCGATCCCGAGGTCAGATGCTTCCGCGTCGATGACATCGACTCGAAAATATCTTGCGCTAAACGTACGAAGTTTATTCAAGGTGCTCGCGATCTTTTTCACACTTACACGATCAGCCTCAGAGCCTGCAGCGATATTATAGACGAGGAAATTGTAAAAAGCGACGAAACCGTGAAACCAACGAAAATTTCGTCGTCCAATCTCTTTCCGGAAAATCAACAATTTTACTCCCTGTTAACGGGCACTGTGTACAATTGTTTCGAATGATTCGTGAAATGTAATAATAAATATGTTCATCTTATATGATCGTTGTTCTCATCTTGTTTGTTTACTTACTTTCTCATAGGATACTGTGTGAGGGGATAAATGAAAGACAATAATTATTACACAATGATTTTGTCGTGATCTCGTTCACTGGCTGAGGCGTTTATTTTTATTATTATTTAATTTAATTTTTTTTTTTTTTTTTTTATACATATATAATATATTTATTTATTCATTTCACCCATTTACTTTTCCTTTTGCTTCGTGTTTTTTAAATGTAATTCACTCTCCTTCATCTTCCCCTCTTCTTATTTTCTTCTGTTTGTTTAATGTAATGAGTAGTTTTTTTTTTTTTTTGTTCTCTTCTCTTCTTCGCTTTGGGCTGAATTCTTTCAATCAGTTGGGTGATACGGTATTATTTTTTGTTCGTGGATTTATTTTCATCGTCATTCGCCGATACTCGTTTCATAGCCATGACGCATGGACTAATCATACGCTTCACCGAACAGTTTAATCATCGTGGGTAACATATAATTAGTCCAATTTGATTCAATTTTCTTTACTTTCGCGCGGTATACATATGATTTTTGCATATAGCTTTTTTTTTTTTTTTTCTCAGAATCTTTTTTGCTCCGCAGTTATACCTTTTACAGTTGTCACTTCCATCTATCTATAATTCTTTCGCTCGTTTCATTACATTATTATACTTTTATTCTGTATAATAATTTATTTCATATATATAATATATACGCATTATTATATTATGTATAAGGTAATAATATAAACCGACAGGATATTTCACAATAATAATGCAATGACGATTTCTCATATAATAAGAATTTTCAATTATTATAATTATTGTTAATCTTAGGTTTCTTTTTTTTTTTTTTTTTCATCATTTTCGTCGCCACACTTCTTTCTCTCCTTATCAGAATTTCGTTCAATTTTCTGGCACCTTTTTTTTTTAATTTTTTTTTTTTTTTTTTTTTTTTTTTCAGAGTTAGTATAATACACTGATCAATTCAGGGTGTGTACGGTTATGTATGACCGTGTACATATATGTGTATTTACATATATACCTATACGTATATGTATAGTACACACATATATAGGTACGTTGCATTGTGGCATTATTGATAGTAAAATATACACATAATTCACTTATATATACATATATAAATTATATATAATTTTTATGTTGATGATTTGTCAAAATTCTTATTCAACATCATCAGCATTATTGTTAATATTATTATTACTATCATCACCGATAACTATTTCCTCTCTTTTTCTGACTCTTTTTTCGAACAACAACAACCATAATAATAATAATAATAATAATAATAATAATAATAATAATAATACGTGTACATAATAATGCCGATCGGAACATCCAACAGTTGAAGAATTAGTTAATTTATACTTAGCATAATTTAGGGTAGGATAGGTCAGGGCTGGTTAGGATAGTTCAGGTTAAGTTAGGCATTTACACGTAGGTAGTCGATGCAATGTGTGAATATTACTTAGGTACATCGTAACAGGATATCTCCGATCGCGGGAGAGAAGATGCATGCTTTTTATGATACTTGACAAATCCTTAGATTATTATTGTTATTCTTTTTTTTTTTGTCCATTCGTCATAAGCAGTTTCGCCTGCGGGAAATTTGTTTTTGTGGTTTTCTGTTTTGGTATTGGTTTTTGGTTTTGTTTTGCTTTGCTTTGCTTTTTTCAATTTCATTTCATTCTTCATCACCAAATCGCTGCACATAATTACAGGCATAGTAATTGTTTCGGTTAAACGCGATTCGTCGTTCATATTGTATAATCGAACCTGGAGTTATTTATTTATTTATTTATTTATTTTATATATTTATTTATTTTTTTTTTTTTCTACTACCTTTTTTCCTCTATCTTGTAGGTATACATTTATCGATACATCATATCATTGTTACACGCAGGTGTGATGAGAGAAAGAACGATGCCTAACAAATTATAATATGTATGTATATTGGGTATAATTAATTCATATACATACTTGTAGGTATATTGTACATGAATTATGTCATTAGCAGGCGAAATTTATTATATACAATGTACATCATCATCATCTATGAGATTAAAAATTCTATCCAATAAATAGTGCACACAACACGCACATATTTTATTACGTGAAATTAATTATTCTTGTTTCATATAATAATAATGATATAAATCATATGATATCTATACTGGAAAAAATACCCTCCACCCGAAATCTTTGGTGAAAATGTTTAATTCGCGAGAGGGAAATGTTTTTACTTTTCATTACTTTTCCCTGTGTGAGAAAAGTATTGGTTTCGGTCGAAAATTATTTTGTCTAATTTCAACGAATCTTTACGTTTTCGTGCCTCTAGAATCCAGAAAACAGGTTTTTGGAAAAAAGTCGGACCGTCGATCTGTCCGATAAACTGCCGCGACGATCTCGGCTTCCGATCGATGAAAAAATTTGAAACTTACAGAAATTATTTGAACCTTACGTTCTACCGGAAATGAATCGATTCTCAATGTTTAACCGACAAACAGAGACGTTTTCTAAATAAACGATTATCTTTTTCTCAGATTATATTTTTATTTGAAAAGTGATTTATAAAATTTTTATTTTTCAGAAACGTTTTTCTTTCTTGTCCTTCGTTCGAAATTTTATCATTTGTCTGCCAAGTCCTATCAGTTTCAGATATTTCACTCGGTCGTTTTCAAGATCATCGCGGAAGTTTGTCGGACAGACCGACAGACTCTAATCCATTTTCACGACGATGAAATGTATCGCAAAGAAAGCGTTTTTATCCGGCTTGTTTTTCTTGCTTCGCAAAAAGAAATTTCGCTGTTTTTGAGATAGGTTCTTAAAACATCACAAACGAAAAAAAATTTGAGATTTTTATTTTCCAAGGTTTTCACGGGTCTTATTATTGAAAAATTTCACGGTCAACCTTTTGCCGAGTCAGCGTGGAATGTCCCGTACACGTACGTATACGGTATCTATGTATTTGTATGTACCATCTGACTTATATCGCGTCGGTAATATATTTATTAACGAATGAAATAAGAAATTTTATTGACAAAGAGAATGAAAGAAAGAAGGGTAAATGCACGGTCGCGACTATGACATGCGTACAATTTTCACTGCACATGTTACATATCCCGCGAGATCGATACGCTGAAAAACGAAAAGAAATGAAAAAATGCAGACCCAAACAGATTTGTAAACGGGCGTCGGATTTCTCCGCGTGACATGGAATTTCCGGCCACTCGTGTTACACTCGTTGCGCGATACGTTGTTCCTCAAAGGTAAAAGATGGATATCCTCCCTACCTCCCTCCCTCCCTCTCGCGCCCTTATCTCCACATTTTTTTTCTTCGGGTATTCTCTCGTCATCCCCGATTCACGCTGTGTGCGTGCGTGTGCGGTGTATTGGTATACGATACACGTGTCGTGAGGGGGATGAACGCGAGATGTCGGAGGGTGGCTGTCGTAGGAAAGGAAAAGGAAAGAGGAGGGTGTAGGTTAAGTGGGTAGACATGCGGATACACGTATAGTACGTACGCGTGTATACACTCTGTCTGTATATCTATAGGGTGTTATACTTGACACGTACGTATATCGCATACGTACGCACGTATATTCGTGGCAAAATAAATATAATTTTTGCGTGGCTCTAAGAATAGAACCTCCTCCCACGCCACGCATTTGTATGTACGCCACACGACGTGCGTCTCTCTCTCTCTCTCTCTCTCTCTCTCTCTCTCTCTCTCTCGAGTCAGGGTATGCATACATCGATCCGATTTCGAACGCTTGCGACAAGCAGAAAAAAGGTAATGAAAAGCAGGGAGAAGAAAAATAAAAAAACAAGAAAATGAAGTATAACATATATAAAACAAAAAATTTGAAAACATGCGTGACAGAGAGTGAATAATTGATTCTCCACCGATACGCTGCTCGAATTAATTAACAAGTTCTTCCTGTACAATGCATGCGTGATCATTTATTATTGAAGAAAATTGAAAAAATTTTTTTTTTGCCGCTTATGCGTAACGAGCGTTTGTGTTGTTGTAATATTGTATTGAAACAGGTATTTGTCATTTTGTTATTACGTGTATACATTGCTACGATCGATCCTTCTAATGTAATCGGCGATTATTTGTTTTTTATGCTCGCATCATTTTTTTTTTTGTCATTTTTCTCGTTATACCGATATTTCGACGCGAAATTTATTGTATCATGGAAATTGATAGAAGATGGAAAAGCGTTTCTTTCGATACAGATAATTTATTGAGCTGAACGTGTAGTAATAATGATAAAAATAGTAAAAATAATGACAACAATAATTTTGTTTGACAGGATAACCGCACTGCTGCAGCAGAGGATATATATTTAAACGTATATATGTATACTACGGTGTTTATTTGGGGGCAGGAACGGCGTTTCGCAGATATATATTTTATAGGTACCACAAAGCGTGTACCAGCGGCTAGATAACTTACTCATTTACAATTTCATCACTCGCCGTTGGATAGATAATTTCAAGCAAATAAGACGAGCTCTTTCGAACTCGACGGTCTTATTTTTATACAACAATGTAATACATTTGATGCGATATCGAACCTTTGAGTTAAATCGGTGTACATACATACATGCATATATGTATTTATGTGTGTGTGTGTGTGTGTGTGTGTGTGTCGACTCTCGGTTTTTTCATATCAATATTGCCCTGCTCGGAATTTTCGTACAGTGTTGTAATTTGGTAATTATAATCGGAGTGATTGAAATACATATTATATGTATACACATGTTTGTATTCTCACGGGAAAAACAATGATAATAACAGCATTTCCGAAGAGACGGAGAAAATAAAAAGAAGAAGAAATTAATAAAATGACGACGATTCAAATTTTATTATCGTTATGATTCGTTTTCTCTCAACTAAAGAAAAATAAAGAATCAATCGATGTACACGAGTTGCGAAATATTTGACACTGACTGTTCAGTCCCGTTGCGCATGGAATTACCGTGTGTGATATTGTATTCTACATTATAATACGCAGAGAAACGAGCAACGATTCGGTGAAATGGAGTAACAGAGACTTATAACAGACAGACAGACAGACGCGTTATTATACGGGTTGTAATTAATTCGCGTAGATGGGGATATAGGTGTAGGCGTACGTATAGGTGGACGTAATTTGTCGGTGCCGAAAGTCTAGACGCTCGATTTTTGGAACATGAGGCTTTTGCGGGTGAAATGAAAATCCGAGGAAATTTGATACGAGGTCTCGAGGGTCGAGAGATCAGCTGGAAGGATCAAGCGAAGTCGCGCGCAAGACGAACGCGATTCTATATCTTTCTGTCTCTCTCGCGCCTCTCTATTTCTAGCCAAGCATAGGTAAGGTGTGCGTACGCAATTAGCCGTGAAAATCAAATCTCTATGAATATCCGAATTATACGCATTTAGCTGTAGCGTGCAAATTCAATGTGAAACGAAAAAATTGTCTATACTTGGTGAATTGGGAATGAAAAAGAAATTCGAAATCGCGCAATTTTCAAATTCTCTCAAGCATTATATAACGTGAAAGGTTCTCAATCGCTTTAGGAATCGTCACGATCACGTGTTTCAGTCAAACATTAATTCGGAGGTTTAGTTTTACGTTGGAGAAATATGCGCCTACTCGTACCGTTGCGAATACATCGAGTTTCGTTATTGTAATACAATTATGTTAAAACCGAGGGGGCTAATCAATCGTCAATTTTGACGCACAACTAATCTTAAGCGAATTCAAATGTTTTCAAGAGGTTTCGCACGAGTTCAAAGATTTCAAAGGATTTCAAATTATTTGAAGATATTTCACATTTCAAAAGATTTCAAGGATTTCAGATCGTGCAAGCTTTGAAATAATTTCACGGGATTTAAGGACTCGAAAGGATTTCGAATAACTTCCAAATATTTTACAGATTTTCACAAGATTTAAAATAGTTTGACGAGATTTGAAAGATACGAAAAGATTCACAGAGAGACGTGAACGTCATATTTCACAATTGATCGACCCCTCGATAAAAACCGTAACATCCTTACGATCATCGAGTCTTTCGACTCGATTCCGCGATCCTCGACACTCACCGGATAACTCGAGTCTCATCAACGTACGCCGCAGTGTCTGTAGAGTGGAGAACGGGCAGCGATCCATGGTGCCGATGGCAATCGGCGGATCGCAAATTTGGAGTATCGAATTTTGACGAAACATTCGTTGGACGGAATCGAGGAATCGATTCGGTCCCCGTACAAGGACGATTATATTCGCGAAACAGTTATCGTCGACGAATAAATTTTTCTCTCGCAGCACGCGCGTACGTTTGATTTTTTCAATTTGCCCGAGGAGTTTCGGACCCGGGTGGCTCAGGATGGACGGAACTAATTGGCTCGCCCATCGCCCGGACCGCAACCCCTTTTTGGCCGTGTTATAACGCTAATTTACCGAGCCGCGCGTGCTGATTAATTTTGCGAACTCCAAGGAACGACGCCTCGCCTTCGGCCCAGCCTCCTGGACCAGCTGGCCCCTTGTTCTCCCCGAAACAGACACTCTTTGCCTCTTTTCTAGTCTCAAACTCGTCTGAATAATTCCGAAACTGTTTTGACAGGAACGTCGTAATTGTTACAAATGTTGGCTGTTTTCTTTTCGTTTCTTTTCTTTTATTTTTTTTGTTTTCTTCGTTCGCCATTTTTCCTCTCCTTGAAAATTGATCAAATTTTTTTTCACTCTCTTTTCCAAATCCTTATCGTCAGTGACACTACCGGCAAAAATCTCCGAGACCAACAGTTGTGAATACCTACGTACGTTACGTTGTGTGTACGGTGAGATAACGGTAAATCAAAAAATTGTTAAAAACACGAATAAATGATTTGTTTTCAAATAATGTATACACGATGAAAGAGGGGAAAAAAAGCGAGATCGAGGCGAGGTTGGTACAATTAATCAATTCCTCTTACTTCTAAACCGATGGAAACAAAAAGAAACGGACAATAATAATGAACAAACAAATACTACAGCTCTCGAATTCACGTTGTGAGTACGAAAATAAAAAAAAAAAAAAAACACAAGAAGAAAAGAAAAATAAAATCCCGGTGCATGGACATCATTTTTCACTTCCCATAAAAAACGAGCTTTCCATTAAATCAAGAACAGCCCGGATCTGATGGGTTGCGAAAAATGAGCACTCTCTCTTTCTCTTTTTTGTTCTCTCGTCCCCTCTTTCTCACCGATTTATGCATTCACGTATTTCCATTCTCCTGCCGCTTCTCTTCTGAATAAAAAATACTGAATATACATACGTGTAAAAAGAAATTTTTAAAATCCGGAACACGCGTCGAACCTGCGGTAATATTTCGTTCGTCCGGTTAGGATAATTTTGTGCTTTGAAGTAAAAAACTTGTACCTGTGGGTACGCACTCAATATTCATCGACGTGAAAAATTGGGGGAAAACAGGCTCGGTATAATTTCACAAAATTTCTCAACTGTTGGCCTCGGATTTGCTGGGACGACGACGTGCGACTGTATAATTACAGCTCTAATATACATTACATATATATATATGGTATATAAACGAACGACTCGTTATATGTATGTACGTATAATAATATAATATGTATAGCATCTAATTGTAAGCACACACAAACTTATATTATATAGGCATAGAATATGGATATATATATAGGTAATATATATACATATACATATATATATATATATTTGTACGTATATAATAATAATTGTTCATTATTATAATAGACCAACCTATAATAGCCATTTATCGATCAATTTTTTTTTCCTTTTTTTTTGTTTTTTTTTTTGTTGTTTTTTTGTCAGGCAATTTTTCAACTTTTTGTCTATTTTTTTTTTTTTTTTCTTTTCTTCGCCAGGCGCCGTTCGTCGTCACAAGTGTCACGGATCGATTATCCGTTGACTACTTCGCATCAATATCCATTCGATAATCCATCTGCGTTATTATGATTCATCTCTTTCGTCGGATCGCGCTGTAAGGATTTTTAAAGATTTGATCTCGAGTAATAAGATTTTCATATTGCTTCGTTTTCTGGTTTTTTTCATCTATTATTCAGTGTGCGTTTGATTTGTATTTTATTGTTAGACATATTAACAACGGTACAAAACAAATTGTTGTCGTAATGCTGCAGCAGTGATTGTATTTTTATAAAATATCTTCATACAACATATTTTGTTAGTTGGTAAAATTCGTAAATCTTTCATCTCGAGCGTAATTGTATGAATAAAATAAAAGTACAATAATAATTTTATCCCCTTGAGTTATACGCACGCGCAAGTAAATTTTGTGAAAAGGCAATCGATCAATTCAACTGCACATAACACGGGATCGTAAAGTTTTACACAATATAGTCATTCCTTCTACATCTTATCCATACACGTGTTATATGTGTCCATGTATGTAATATCGGAGTTGTATAAATAATACCGGAACTGTGAAATTAAGGCTTGTGATGTGGAAAGATTGAAGAAACGCATTAATTAATAAACGAATGAGTTCGATATTTGTATGATGTATTAAATATCGGGAAAATTTAATGCAACGATAACAATGACGGTAACAAAAATAGCAATAAACAGACTTATTATAGATACATACAAATTTTAATCATATCACAAGTAATTAATTAATCTTCGTATTAACCGAAAAGACTATACGACGTATCAGGGATTATTAACGTGTATGTATAGAGATGCATAAATACATACTGTACATACACATGTGCGTGTATGCAGTGAAGATAGTAATGATCACGATCACGACCATTAATAACAACAACAACAACAGTAATAATAATAATAATGATAATAATAATAATAATGATAACAACAACTTAAAGATGAGGGTTCGTCGAAGATAACAACAACAACAATAATAATAATAATATTAACAACAACGGTGAAAGAGTGTTAGTCGCGGTGATGCCTTATACCTATGTTATAACGAGGTTCCATATAAATTACAAGAAATAAACTTGATTTTACATTTGAATAGTTGAACGAAAGAAGTAAAGAGAAAGAGAAAAAAAATAACTTAGTAGAAGAAAAAACTATCATTAAGGGATAAAAATTCGTTGAGAGAAAACATCTGTCAATTATTTACATGCAGTTTTATATTATATATTATTATAATCAAAGACGACGAGGACGACGAGTGGATAAAGTTACTTTTTATATTAGGCCGAGTTTATGCAGGTTATAAGTTACGAGTTCATCGGGCGAGGCGTACATTTGTATAATCTTCACGTTTACGGATCTATACGTATACAGAGTGAATTCCTGACGACCGCACGGTCCGTCGTCCGCTAAAATTTCATCGCGCACGCGCCGCAATCCGAGAGTATCTGAATGTTCGCCAGGATGACCAACCGTCGTGAAAGTAAACGTGTCACCGGCGTTTGTGCGATCAATTGACATCGGTCGAAGTTTTCGAGGCCACGGACAGTTGGTAGCCCTGGCAGACAGTTGCTCTGTGACTCGACGCGCGTGCGCGTTAAATTTCAGCAAACGACGGAGCGTGCGGTCGTTAAGAATTCACTTTCTATTGGTGTGAATCTGGAGGTTGGGAAAGGGGTAACGAATGAAGTGTCATTGGCTTGTTTAATGATCGATCGAATATCAAACACGCGTATAACATTAATTGTATCACGTACGTATCGTGGCGAGCCTGGAATGTTATAAGCTGTAATATGCGTTGTTGTGAAAACAATTGTTCGCAATATAGAAACAGGCGTCTGGGGTCTATGCGTGTTTTAATCGCAGTCAGGATTTTCTCATAGATACCCCGATAAAAATATCAACGTAAAGTATCTTTATGTGACGATTTTAAATCTCATATTATTATTATCATTATTATTATTATTATTATTATTATTATAAAACATTATCGCGATACGTACAATAACTACAACAACAAGAACAACAACAACAATAACAACAATAATAATAGTAATGATCATGATATCAACCACAACAACAGTAATGATAATAAGACTAGTAATAATAGTAATCATAATCATAATCAAAATAATGATAGTAATAATACTCGTCTACGTTATACCATTTATGCGATAATAATTATATAAGTATAGTATATGGTATATAATATGTCAGATACGTTGCGAGTGACTTGTGAATAACAACAACAACAGCATTAACAACAACAACAACAACAACAACAACGACGACGACGACGACGATAACAACCACATCAATAATAATACTAATAATAATAATAATAATAATATTAGTAATGGTAATAATTGCAATGGAAAAAATACGAACCTAAGTTACAAATGACGGCAAATTATAAGCAATTGTATAAATGGTTGTTTATCAGTAATGCAAAATTAAATCCAATGATATTATGGTCGTATGCCAATGTCTTTCTACTTCCTACGTGCACGTCTGCGGTACGAATTATTATTATTGTACACGCTCGCGATATCTTTGCAAATTTTATTCACTCTTTGGAAATAGTTATCACGTGTTACATTTATTTTCTCGAGTCGGTGCATTTTATTTAGGTACGTTTCGTTATTTCGCCGACTCCGTGGGAATGCTCGATAAAAAATACAATTTCACCTTTATAAATATTACATTTATTACATGTAACGGCATACATACATGCGAGCGACGATGTATATTTATATATACTTGTATATACATACATATATGTATATATATATATGGGGCATTCCACGTCAATTCGACCTGGGTTTTACCTAAAAACCCCAGGCCGAATTGACGTGGAATGCCCCATGTATATTTACGATGCAATATTATATTATACAAGAACAACGAGATCGATATGAGAACTACAACAAGAACAGGAAGAGCAACAACAACAATATTGTAACAACAATTTTTTTTTCTCAAGTTGTCTTGTTCTTATTTGATTTTCTCTCGAAAGGAAACGCAAAATTTATCTGCGGATAATATTTTGTTATTATTATTATTATTATTATTATTACTATTATATTTATTGATATTATATAGGTTATCATAAATCATTATATATTTATATACATCGTCACCGGCGAATACTTAATACATGTATATTATATGTAATAAATGATGAATGCGATTATCGTTTTTATGATCAGCTATCATGGGCATACTAAATTTGCAATTTGCGATTAATAATTCGTTAATGAATGCAATGCAATTCCTACAACGCATTTTCCGATTTTAAACATAATATATAGTTTCAAATTTATAACCGCAACTTGTATCGCGTACGCGTGTATTTATAATTTTGCACATGCGATCTTTCCGATCGTTCAACGATTCGATGCCGTGATGATTATTGCGGAAAGAGCGAGATAATGAAAAATGAGAACAGAACTAAAGAAGCGGAAAAATAAAAAAGGGAGAAAACGCAACAACAACCAGGCAACTTAATTTATAATTAATCAATTAATCCGACATCAATCAGTCTGTGAAGTCAAATTCCTCTAGAAACTTCGGCCCCTGTATGGTTGTAGAAATTCATTCAAACCTCGGTGTTCCCATATTCGTGAATTTTCTTCTTCTCGTATAATGCAAACGCGCATCTATCATCGTTATTTCGTTATTTCGTTATTTTAATCAACATCTGCATGCAGAATCGGATGTGCGGAAAGTTGGTGATTTATACGGTGAATTTCATTCGAACCCATCCAACGTCCGACCCTCACTATTTTTGCTTGAGTTCAAAAAGTTTTCCGCAATTGTCGCTACTCTGAATTTCTTCACCTTTTTTATTCAACTGGTTAATTATTTATGAATGTTGAGAGTTATTTTGGAAAGGATCTTGCTGAAGAGTCACAAAAAATCATCAGAAGCTATGTTTTCTTTTCCAAACTTCCGAAGATCCGGCCCATGATGGGACGATTCTTTTCTATTTTCTTTGCAGCACTATTAATTTTTTCCATCGACTGAAACGTTGTTTAAACGGTCTGAATATTCTCAAAAAATTCACCAAACTCTTATGTCTCACTTGGAATATTTTTAGACCGGTTTCACTACGAAGTTGATGAAAAAAGTTGAATGCACCAAAAAAAAAAAAAAAATAGACGAAAATCCATCCACGGTGGAATCGATTCAGAAATGTTCTGAGTGAAAAATCGAAGTTTTGAGAATCTTTCGGGAATTGCCGGACCGTTCGAACAATATTTTTGATGACCAAGAAAAATTGAAAGTGTGGGAAAAAAATAGAAAAAAAAAATCGAAACAGGAAACACGGTTTACGAAAATTTTTTGAGAATCTTAAAAAAGGTCCCCTTCGAAATCACTTCAAATATTTACAAATAATTGAAGGATTGAATAAAAAATGTGAAAAATTTCAGGGCACTGATTCAGAATTGGGACAATCGTAGAAAAAATTTTGAGAAAAACCAGAAATGTCGAGGGTCAGACACTCGTCGGTTTCGCATGGAATTCTCCATACGTTGATTGGATAACGGCGCTAGACTCTAACGAGCCTCTTCGCGATACCCACGTATTATTTATTATACAATATCCATTAAAACACCACACCTTATTGAATATAAGCCGTGAATTGCCAATTATTATTATACATTCATGGTAAAAGGTTGTCAGAGACAATTTAATTAAGGAGAAACGTAACAGAAATAACAAAATTAACTATTCGTTTTACTTTTTACGTCTCGTATTATTATGAATGTTGTTGTTGTTGTTGTTGTTGTGTGTTGTTTGCGGGTTATAGTCATTACAGAGTATAGTACAGCGCAGGTATAATGCAAAGTAAAGTTTTGTTCTGTCTTCTGTTACTTTTATCGCTTCCTTTCTTTCCTCAAATCTAATTGGATAGATATTATAGGTATACATGTTGTGTAGGTAGGTCCGACAATGTAATTAATCACATAGTCGATAATTCACGCCGCATACGTATGGGAATTTTTTTTTTTTTTACTCGCGACACAATTACAAATTTTCAATTCGTCCGCAAATTCTATACGGCAAAATATTCTTCAATCTTCTCTTTGCGGCCGAATTAAGTCTTACCGTATCTGTAATAACCATTTACCGTCTCAATTTGTTTCATATTAGTTATACGTATGTTCCTTCGTAGTTTTGATTTTTTTTTTCAGGATCGCAGTTTCGTACTTTATGTACTATATGCGTGTACGTGCAATATTTATAAGCAGACTTGGTTCGTCGTACGTATCGCGCATTTTATAAAGTTTATTCACCTTTTTCTTGCGCAATGAAACTCCGTTTTTTTTTTTTCTACTTTGCCCGCTCTCTTTCTCTCTCTCAAGCTCAGCAATTTTACGTCATCGTTGTTCACAGCTTACAGTATGCGAAACCTGATAGCGATTGACATTAACGAGGTTTCATTGTAAATAATAGCAGGTACTGGATTGTAATTGCCGGTAAAGAATTCATAATGCTGCGAAGACTTTCGCAGTCTCATAGAAAGCTGCCTCGGAAGCTTTTTTAGATTGAGGAATGTAACGAAATGGGGGACGGGGGGTGATTGATGTACTTTGTATATAATAAAAATAATAATAATAATAATAATAATTGTATATCATACATAACTGATTTGATTTTGTCACTTTCATCGACTTTTGTGTTCAGTGTATTTTTTTTATTTTTGCTATTGTTGTCGTGATCGTGATTGTTTTTTCTTCTGTTTTTTTTTTTTTTTTTTCATTTTTCACCTCGTCAGTTTCTTTGGCTGGTTTAAGGTATTTTTTTTCTCATCCTTCTCTCGTTTGCCTGTTTTCTATTTCAATTCGTTATGTCCACCACGAGAGCCTCGGTTCGCTTTTTAATAGACGTATAAATTTTTTGAGAATTTTTTTTTTTTGTTTTTTTTTTTTGTTTTTTTTTTTTTTACTTCCGTTTACAATAGTTTACATACTTAAAAATATAGTATATAATAGCTTGTGGTAGGTACGTTTTTGGTAAAACCTTTACAAAGTGATAGTAAATAAGTCTATAGGTAGAATATAGGAGAAGGAAAGAAATTGATAAATAAATAATGGAGCAAACAAATTCAATAAACAAATGGATAAATAATAGCGGTGATAATTGGAGCAATTCAGATATCTCTGCACGTGAGCGTTTTTTTTTTTTTTTTTTTCCCCCCTCTTGTACACATATATACTTATGCAATTGTACATATGTATATAAAAACGCACCGATCGGCTGCACGGTACAATAAATATTGTATCATCTTGTATACCTAAATAATTTGGCCGCGGCTCTTTGGTATAATAATTTATATAGGTAATTAATTATATATAACGTATATAAGGTATATGAAGGGAGGGGGGGGGGGAGGGGGAGGAGGTGGAGAGGGGAGGGGGTGAAAAGGGAGAAAATTTTAGATACAAGGCTTTTATTGTAATAAAAGAGAGGGCAAAGGAAGGAAGGAAGGGAGGAAGGAGAAGAGAAGGAGAAAGGAGAAAGGAGAAAGAAGAATGGAACATTTGTTCTTCTCTCTTGTTATTTTGTTGTCTTTTCTTTTTTTTTTTTTCAAGACATCTCTATATATATATACATATATACACATGTGTATATATGTATGTATATATTTGTGTTTATTCATTTATATATGTATGTATGTATATATATATATATATATATATCTATGCAACGAGCGAATGATTTGTCAGATTTACCACACGTTTCTTCTTCCTCTTCTTCCCGCGTCTGTCCTGTTTTTTATTCATCTTCTTTTAATTTCATTTTTCCTTGATTCCGGTACGGATTTTCATTCTTTTTTTTTCCCATCTTTTATTCTTCTTCCTCGCTTGTTGTTGTTGTTGTTGTTGCTGTTGTTTTTTTTTGTCTTTTTTGTAATTTTTTCTTTCTTTTTTTACTCTCCAGGACCGTTGGACGATGTTCTTGCAGGCGGTTGTCGTCGTATATATAATATATGCGTATGTATGTCATTATATATAGGCATGCATGTTCATCTTTATTAGCGTCCTCTTGCCCATCGCAGCAACGCGTCCGCCAGAACGTCGAGATGCGCTTTCGTCTGGAACGAAAATAACAAAGAATATAACGGTCAATTTCAATATTAGAAATATCATCTGTCAAGAATTTCTCACGGTGTTATTTTATCTTATATACCGTGTAATTCTTATTTTTACAACTATTATCATGCACCCGTCGATCCGCAGTACCTGTAATACCTAATACTTGTATCAACGTCGCCGAGTGATAACATTGGCGTAATTTTATTGAAATTTCAGTAATAGTCAAAATACGTAACGAGCCGAAATATGGCTCTGCTACATCATATTATCCGCGACGAAATGAACGGTTATGAATAGATTCCTCTTGGTGTTGTTGAACGTATCATCCGTACCCCGTACGTCTTACAGAATTTTCTTTTCAGATGGAAATAACGCAAGATTTCAGTGGCACACTAAGCTTCCGAGTTAAATTGATTTCAATCGCTTCGTGTAATTTAACTCCACTTTCTTTAATATCAAAATAATATTATCAGTTGAAACAAATTTCTGGCATTCAACTTAATTTAATTCCATTTTAAAATTTCAATTTTTTCCTCGACAATTCTCGTCAATTCACCCTAATTCAAGTGGGTTTGAAAAAATTTCGATTCATTCTCTTGTAATTCCTGTGTTGATTTTAATTCAGCATTCTTTTTCTCTGTAAATAGACGATACCGGCTGGAATCCGAACCAATTCGAATCAAGTTGACTTAATTTTCCATAACTCATTCATTCCTCACTTGATTCTCACAAATTCATTTATTTTCCATCGATTCAATCAATTGTCATTCATTCGGTTGAATTGTCATGAATTTGAATAACCTGTCGTCGCATCGTTTCATCGACTTACTTTCCCCTCGCCCTTACACGCGTATAGTTGCGCACACACACACACACACACACACACGGTCTGCACTCTCTCCTTAGTCTCTTCCGCATGCATAACTCAGCAAATGTAGGTACTCGTAGGTCGTTACCGAAGTTGTTCTTGGGTATTTTTTTCTCTCCACTCTTTCTGCTGGTTTTATAAAGAAAAAAAAAAAAAAAAAAATAAAAGAATCACGATGAAAAAGTTAAAAAGTAACGATTTTCACAGACATTCTCCTCTTTGCACGAAAATATTGAAAATGATATCGAAGAGACAATTCACAGACAAGATTGCGGTGGTCGTGGTTTCAGCGATGAATTATTCTCCGCAACGAGAAAACCTGAAAATATCACATCTCTCGCTGCCGAGAGTCCTCTTGCTGATTGCGAGAAGAACACGCGTTAAACTTGACTCCTCTTTCTCTTTCTCTTTCTTCTTTACTTTTTTATTTCGCCATTTTTCTCCTCTCGTTCTAGCTTTTAAGTATGATGAAAAAAGTGATCTTTTTCCTTTCAACTTTTAAGTTCTTGCAGACTTTCTGTTCTTCTTGTTGTTTTCGTTGTTGTTATTATTATTACAATTATTATCATTGTTTAGCAATATTGAGCCTCAGCTGGAACCTCGGGGTCGTTGGTTACCCGAGGGTTTTTAATCGAGATTTTCGTAACTTGAAACTTTCTGCCTTGAGAAAAAATTTTTTTATTCTACCTTAAAATTAACCCTTCGAGTACACGCCTGTTTTTTCGATCGTGGAGGACACTCTGGGTCAAAATGAGCCTGTCCCATTTTTGACGTACGAATACGATGTACGCGAAGAAATTCAGGGTTATACTTTCGGTATCTTGCAACGCGATAGTGTAGCTTAGAAGTATGAATAGTACGAATAAGTCATAAATGTAAATAAAAAAGGAAAAAGAGAAAAATAAAAAACAACCGGAAGACGAGAAATTTTTGAAGTATTACCGTTTAGAAGAAAAAGATAAGGGTACCCGGTACGTTCTCAAAGGATTAAAAATATCGTTGCGAACTTTTTTTGTCTGGTAAAAAACGCTTCAGCGAATAATCAAGAAAAGAAAATTGTGCACCGGCCCAAAGGGTGTCGGTTAATCGTCAAGTTACACCCCAAAGTAACATATGATACTTGGTAGTTTTTCGACGCTCGGGGAAGGTGGTTGAGAATTTTTCCCAACCTTCAGCAACATCAGCCTTTCGACGCACGTGTTAATAAATATACGTGTACGTACGTATAATATTGGCAGGTACAGCTGGAGAAGCAGTCACGTAGTTCCGAGCTTTTGGTTCTCTCGCGCTTTGTACGCTAACGAAAGAGGTAAACGCCCGGGCTTGCAAGGTACGTACGTGCCGGGTGTTGCAAACTTTATCACTTTCGAGCCGGGCGAGATACGCCCGTACGAGTGGGTGGAAGACCCCTGGGAGAATTGTTTGTTTGCTTGTTTAAAAAAAAAAAAAAAAAAAAGTATCGCAGCGTCGCGGTACTCACAGTCTTGTAGAACATGCAGGCCTGTCTATCCTCGTCCTCCCCTGTCGGGCAATCTATGAAACCGTCGCACAACACGTGGTCGTCTATGCACCGATATCGTCCCATCCGGTCCGGCGTTGGGCACGCGAACCGTTCCATTCCGTCCTCCGAGGATGGACACTCTGGAAAATAGAGGCGAGGTTAGCACAGGATGTTTTTGATAAATTTTATGTTTTCCAGTTTCATGCCGAGTCCAAAAATTACTTCCATTACCCTCCGTCGCGTAGTGTATTTTTGCAAAATACGAGGTGTTTGCGTTAAAAAGAAGAGCATACGACGATGATGGAAAACAACACCGTTTCGTTGCGGTGAACTAAACGACATTACTTGGAAAATTAAACAAATAATTTCTTCGTGAAATTTACTCGACGTTTCTGTCTTCATTCTTTGCACCTACGAAACTTTTTCTTCTTCTCTTCGATACTTCTCCGAACACGCCTTCGGCGTTCCGTTTTCTTTTTCCCTCTTTTTGTTTATTTTCGAGTCTCGGTCTAATAGATATTGAACGAAAGTAAGAAATCGCTTTTGCATAGAATTTTTAGAATAAATAACACGATACCGGATTTCGAATTAAACGGAAGTTTCACTCTAAATGAAACTACGTGCACGAGTTTAAGAAAAAAACCCGACGTGATGAAATTTTTACTAGTATTTTTACCCGGTTTCAGTGAGTAAAAGTCTGTAAGAAATGGCTGAAAAAAAGAAACCTGTGCAGTTTTTTACCGATCCCCTCGCAAGATGGTGTTATAAAAGAACCCTTCGTCGATCAAATCAACGATTATCGTTGCGATAATTCAGCCGAACTCTAACGTTACACGAGATTGGAAAATCGCGATGATAACCGCCGCATTCCGCGGTAAAGTTATTAACTTATGCGGTAACCTCAAGCGATGATTCACGGGTACCTGTGATATAGAAATCATCCCTTTGCCTCTTGGGGTATTTATTTATGGGGGGAGGTTAAGCGATAACACGTGATTCATAATTCAACGGCGAGCCGTTCCTTGTGTAATACCCGTATACGTTAGCTGTACCTACGTTATATACGTTGTTGAACGACTCGAACGACTCTGAGTTTCGCAATGTAGGGACGTTTACTTTACGCTGCTTTATGCCGCATCGTTGTTTCTGTGCGCTGAATTTCTGAGTATTAAATAAAAAATTCCGGGCATACGAGCTCCCGTATTCAGGATATATACGGGACTGCTCGCGTGACTCTGGTGTGTGGATTCGACGTATAAATAGCGGAACTTGGATCAACTTTGTTCAAACTTTTTGTCACGTAGGTGTCTTTTATTCATATATATATATATATATATATATATATATATATACATATATTATGTATATACGGATGACGAAGCGTCGTGTATCGGAGAGGAGAACGTCTTCTTTTGATCCTCTGTAGGCGAATACACATCATGCCTGAATGATAACGATCGCGTAATGACGATGAGAATAACGAGCAGCGCGGTGTCTTTTAATGCGAAGGGAAAATACATGTATATATATATATCGGCGAAGTATCATCCTTCGCAAGCAATATCTTCTTATTAAAGCCCATAAAGCCAGATTAGAGTCTCTTTCGAAAGCTTATACAGGGCAGTTGCGGTTCTGCAGAGGCGTCACTTGACGTCGAACGTGAGACGTAATCTGATTATATTACCTACGTAATAACAATCGACTCTCTCATCGTATTCTCGACTCTCTCTTATTTTCCTTGAGATTAGGGTGAGATGAATGAAAAAAATCACCGTCTGGATTTTTTTTTTTTTTTTTTCTTGCGACATTTATACACACTTCTCCTACGCTGTACGAAATACTTGAACTTGATATAACCGGCACATACAGAGGATAAGGATAGATAACGCAGATCTGCGTCTTTTTCTTTTCCGAATATTCACTTACCGGAGTGTTAATATTCGCGGAAGTAGTCATGAATTTAATATGAAACGACGTTCGTACGAAAATAGGTGAAAACTACAGGTTGAATGAAATAAAACTACCCGTATCCAAAGTTTTCATCGTTCGGTTGAAGCTTAAAAATAACAGGAATAAATACAAAATGTGCGGGATAAATCATATCGCTGTTGTGGGTGTTTTTTTTTATTTTTTTTTTCATTTTCTTTTTGAAGCAAAGCTTTGCTTCGTCGGAGTCCATTTATGAACTTTATCCGCTTCATCTTTATGGATCATCCAACTTATACTACAGTCTGCCATCATACTGACGTCCCAAAGGCTTTCATATCTTCTTTCCATCTCTTTTACATCTTGATGTAACGGTTCACCTTGTTTTTTTTTTTTTTTTTGGCAAACGATGAATGTGCGAATTACAAAAGTGAAATTTTGGACTCATATTACATCCCAAGTCTTTATAGTTGCTGTTTAACATTTCTTGGAGAATATTTTTATAATTTGTAGGATATTTTACGTTGTCTAAAAATTTAGCAACAACAGTCTTTAAGCGATTCCAGGTTTTTTTTCTGAACTTTTCATGATATTCTCAGAGTCTGCATCATGTTGTCAACGAAGTATACATGAATTTACTGGGTTATTCCTTTGAAACTGTTATAAATATTTATTTTAATAACAGTTATCCTGAGAAAAGTATCACCTCGTGTATATTTATATGAATAGCAAAAAATCGTGATGTGATGCGTAAAAACGAAGTTGATATTCCGAATCAGCGGACCAAAATCTATATCTATATATATATATGTGTGTATCATGTACGAGTAATTAGAAAACTTTTTCATCGCAGACCTGCGTAAGTAATGTTTCGGAATTAATTAGACAGCAGAAGTGAAGTTTGGTTCTTGATCGCAGCGGAGAGAACCGAGTGGTGTGCCATGCTTTGAGGAGCAGCCACTCGACTGACTTGACACAGTACCTACGGGTTGTTGCTGCAGCCTCGAGTGCCGAATTGATGGCTGCGTAGCATTGCAGGTTCGTTGTCTAGGTTATACCTAGACACTTGACTCGACAATTCAATTACCTTTGGGCGTGTGAAGCCTTGTGTGTGTATGCTAGGGTATCCCAAAAAAAAAAAAAAAAAAAAAACAAGACAATAATTGATTTTTCACGGTCCTTACCCTGGAAACTTTAGTTTCGATAGAAGAAAACATTCTCGCGAAGAGGGAGCTTTGTAGCTTAAGTGGAATCCTGCGCCGCTCGTTGAACGTTTATAATTATAACAGCCAATTAACGTATGTAACGAACTGTTTGAAAGGAAAAAATTAAAACTATAGGGATTGTATTTGAAATTAAGAGAAAGAAGATTCTACTCGATAAATTAATTGTTTGAAATTGAAATTTTTATTATCGATATGTTTGGCAATTGAGTTTGAGAAAAATTGGACTGTTTTAACTTACGATGGAAGCGTCCGATATCTAAGAATAAGTTTTAACTGATTCGCACGGAAAAAGTGAGTTTGTTAGTAAAGTTGTGTCGAAACGAATCCTGGAAATGTTTGGAAAAGCGGGAAATGTCAGGGAATTCGATACGTCATTGACGCTAGGACACCCTGTATAATAATTACCGTCATTAGAGAGCGTGGCAATGAGAAAGAAAGGGAAAAGAGAAGAAAAGAGAAGAGAAGAACAAAGCAGAGAAATAATAATGTAAAATGAATTGAACCTTAATTACGAGCAGCGAAGGAACAGGAGTAGGAGTGGGTGGGTTGGCAAAGTCGCAAAAGGGATGAAATTAATTATGCGCGAAAGGTTCATTGGCTTGACTATATCCCAACGACCTCAGCCAGGTAGGCGTACCTATAACCATTAACAAAGTCATCAACGCGGCGCTGTGCTCGAGGAGGAGCCGGTGGCTTGGGAAAATTAGGTAATTACATTAACGATGGATTTCCGAAAGATCGGCGAGTCTCCTTACTCGCCATTGTGGAACCGGTGTAGTTACCGCAACTACAAATCCGCCAGCGGACGACTGACTGTCCAACCGTCTACCTTTATCGAGAATCTCTTTATCGGGGCTGGAAGGCGCAAGGCGCAAGGACGCGATTTCAAAGGCTACTTGTCAAAATGTTGTCTTTGATTTAAAACGGAATGAAATGGAACGAAATTGGATGAAATTGAATGAAATTGAATGAAATTGAATGAAATGAGACTCGGAGTTCGCGTAGCGTTTGGAAATTGAGGGTGATAAAAAGGACGACGTTTGTGAAAAGAGTGATTTCCCATACCGTACTCGGGATTTCGTTTTCATTACCACCGTGCGCTTATCTACAAAGTGTACTTTTTTTCATCTTACTTCAAGAGAATTTCTAAATTATGTAGCCATTTTAATTCCGACCCCTCAATCGTCATTTCACAATGAACCGCATTGGTGTTCTCGCTCGTTCCAAGAACGCATTATCATGCGACTGTATTCCATGCTCAGGTATCCGATTCCGTTCGCAGCGTGATTAGAATAACCGCACCCTTATCTCTGCACCTGTTCGCCGGGTTCGAACGAGAAGTGACATTTATTATAGAATCACCTTGATATACTTTTGTATCGGTGAAACGAGTCTGCGGTGCTCTCTTATCGCTGCACATACAATATACATACGTACGGCATATAACTTTACCTTTTACATACCCCACCTACCCGCAAGCTCGACGCTTGCAGCCAGTTATTTAACTACCGACACTTCCAATTTTACTCTCGCGTTACTACCGCAACACCACCGCGACCTGTTGAACTGCAGCGTCGTAGGTATTATTTGTCGACGATACGCCAAGTGCAGGTGTAAAATTATCGTTCTATTCAACTCGAATCGGGGATGCCCAATGGCATAAGGTCGTAAACACCAAAAATGCGATTTCAGTGGCAACAGGGTGTATGATATATTTTATCTTTCGTCATTCGCTTTGAAAATTGTCGAAACGTATGATGCGTGAAAAAAAAAAACGAAAAAAATTCTCTGAGATAAAAAACAAAGGAGTAAAAAAAAATATGTTTCCGGCAGATACGACCTTATGGAATTAGTCGACGTACGTTTTTATGGTTGAATCAGTGGGAGAAGGTCGTATCTGCCAGTACACGTGACCTTTCGCTCTCAATTAAACTGTTATTCAATTTCAACGTTTCAGTCCATACTTTCATGTTTTAGGCTTAGATACGATCAAAATAAAAAAAAATAAAAATTACACCCTCGTTTTGACGGCGCTTACGACCTTACGCCATTGGACACGCGACGTGTGTAATAACGTTGACATCGTGTATCGTTGAACCACATCTTCACAATCAGCGTTTTTGGAAAATTAGTTACCAAAAATGGTAATTAGGAATAATCCGTCGTGATTTGAAACGGAGGGCGGATATAAAACAATGGGACAGGTACTGTGCAGGCCTGTTAAGAATAGCAGTTGGACAGCCGTATCCCTGAGTACACTTGTTCCTTATTTCAAACTCAAGAGCTATCCATCCCGATGCCGTCTCTTTGTACCCTTTGTAATGGCGAATCGTTGCGAGAGGGTGCGGGTGGGTAGGTATAAGTAAGCGCCCGTGGCGTGAGAGAATTTAAACCTGTCGTGTAATAAATATTAAACGAAGTTCCTTTATATTTACCACCGTGCCAGTGTTAGCTCTGCGGAGTTGACTGGTTTGCCAAAGGTAGAAGTATTCCAAAGTTCGGCCTTTCGCCTTTATCGCGAAAGGTACGCGTACGTACATGTATAATCGCCCGTATACCTACTTAAACAAAACGAACAAAGTTTTACAAATTTTCCGTTGGGGTTGAGACGAAGGCTGAGGAGGCACCTTAATTATTTTTTTTTCCTTTTCTTACCTCTGGCCGACAGCTTTGAAACTATTCTTCCGATACGCGATTCATCTAACGGGTGTGGTCTTTGGCCTCCTAAGGCTATTACGACCGAACGATACAGTCTGTAGGTGGGTACTTGAATTTCTTCCTTTCCTGTCAAACTCTTCTCATTGTCCCTCAAGTCGGTTCAACGGTAATTAAAGCATTACGAATAAACGAAACAACCGTTTTATCAGATAAAGTTCGGTTTTGTAGAAACCGGAACGATATTTCGGATTTTACGAAAAATTACTAATCTTCTCAAACATTATTTTTTCAATAGCAATGGAACAAACTTCGGTATTACATTTAAATGACTTTAGTTCATAAATAATAATTTATAATAAACTACAGGCGTGAAAGAATTGATAAACAAATTTTAAAAATGAATATTTTCCGTACTTCTTCTATTTTCGTACGAATTTTCTCGTATCGAACCCCAAACGTAGTCTCCCATCGCGTTCTCGTTAATTTATCAAGGTAAAAAAGATCAAAACAAACTTTATAAGTAATAAATAAAGGTTTTGGTTATTATTTTATGTATACAATGGAAATTTATTTGTTTCGATAGAAACTCCTGTGTCATCGAAGGAGATGTCAATGGTGCAAGTGTACGCAGTGCATGCCGTATCAAATCGAACCGACGAGTTACATTTGGAGGAACGTATAAACTCGACGATCGAGTGATGCGCGTTGTACGAACCAATGCGATTGGATCGGATTGAATTGGAGATAACTTTGTGAACCTTGTTGGACCGTTTGACATTTTGATGAAACGTCCCAATTATTTACTTGAATGATGTTAATCAGGAACGAGAGTCGGGGATACTCGGCGGCACTCTCGTTTATTCGCTGTAGCCGGTACCATAATTCCTTTCATCGAGTGTAATTCAATAATTTAACCCCCCTCCACCCCCGGAGAGGGAGTAAGGGAATTAAACCCCTCTTATTGACCGTCAAGAGGTCTGATTTCCTTTTTTCGTAAATTCCTTCGTCGTACCCTAAGGTCTATTCGTCATGTTTAATTTTCGTCGCCCAAGCTCTGGTAATTGGCCCAGCTTCGGGATACGAATATATCCCTGATTAGCTCAACTCGGCAAGGCATCTTACGCCGATGACGGAATGAAAATATATTATACCTAAGCAATGTTAAAACAGCGTCAAATCTCAACAGGCTTTCAACCGGATGAGAATGAAAGAAACGGAAATCTGTCACAGTGCGGATCCGACAGATCCACCACACTCATTTTTCTACAACGATAAGAAAATGTGACACAAGACTATTGTCTGCAACACGGTATGAGAATAAGAGCCACAGGTTGTCGAGATCCAAAGAGTGAGAAGGACTCGGCATCTGGTAGATATCGTTTCTTTTATGTGGATCTATATCGGGCCAGATGCAGGTTGAAGAGCGTCTGAAGTCAGCGTACCGCTTATTGACACGCTTGGAACCAATTATTGACACTTCTATTTTTCAAAATTATAAATTTACGGCTCAAATTGCAAATTTCTCGATGACCAAAACCAATTGCTGGAGGGTTAGATGGTACAAATTTAATTTCTGGTCGTTTTAGGACCAAGGATCAAACAGATATACAACCCAGAAGGGTCAATAATTGGATAAGAGTCGATAACCGAACGAATTGTCTTGTGCCAATAAAATTTGATTACTCGTACTGGTTCTCGTGTCACAAGCATTTGTTATAATATTTTAGTTTTTGGTAAATCTCTCGATTTTTCCATTTACGAGGTAAAAATAATGCTCGTGAAAACAGCAAATTTTTTCTTATCGTTTCATAATTGTGTTTTACTTCTCCGTTTTCTCTCAAATTCACGCCCTCTTCACGTCACGATCTTCTCTCCCGTTCTTTATTTGAAGATTTTTTATTTCACCTTCATTTTATATTCGGTTCTCTTAGCTTTGCCATTAATAAATGCAAAATTCCTTTTTCATCGGAACCTGCTCGGTGATGAGAAGGAGGAGGAGGAGAACGAATAAGAACCGATGTGTTTTTCTTACCGAGGCAATCACGTTTCGTTCAACCGCGATGTATTCTTTGATAAAAATTTTTTCGATGGACTGTTTTCTCTTCATCTCGTTTCATTTGAGGGATGACGGTTTAGTAATTGCTCGAGGTGCCAAGCGGACAGATGGATGTGTATTCGGTATAGTTTTACGTACGCTGGCTGACTGATATATATATTTACGTATATATGTATGTACATATATAATTAGACTGTATCACAAACTGTATCGACTATTTTTTCAAAATTCAAGTCGAAAATATTGTCCCAAATAACGAAAAAAATATGACGTCCAAGTTCAGGTATTATTATTAATATTCAAAGGTTCATCATCGCGATTCTCTATTTTCCATATAAATAACAACATGGGAAATTTTTTTTTTTAACTCCAACAAGGCCAGAGAATGTTTTTGTAGGGAATTGAACGCTCTAAAAAAAAAGGTCTCTCATCATTTTACGATAAATCTACTCTCTCTAATGTTATTTGAGATCAAAAATTATTTACAAGAACCCTGAATCATTTTTGGTACAGTACAGTCGGAGAGCATCTTTTTCTCGTAATTTATATTCGTTATTTTCAACTCGAATTTCGAACAAAAATAAGTAAGTGATTTTTTTGATACGGTCCGACACATACATATACATAGGTATGTATATAGAACTTGGTATCAAAGCGGTGTTCTATCGTCATATTCTCATTATTCAACTCCCGTCTAGGAATATCATCTTTTTCTGTTACTCGTATGAATATTGATGCTACGGGACGTTCACGTATCCACTTCTCAGCTCTTATACGTACACCTATATCATATCGATCGAAACTTCTATAATGCCATTCTGACGCGGAGTGGAGTTCGGGATGCTTCGTTCCTTCGAATAATACGTCCATGCATGTGTACCTTGATGTGTGTTGTATTGTATGGTACGTTCACGTATCCGTACACATACGACGAGTTATACGTATCGACGAGGTCAACTCACACGAGGCTTTTATTGTTACTCGGAGAAAATGTCAAATGACGAAATGAGGAAGAATACTGCGAATTAAACGACGAACTTCAACCTGATGCTGATAGATACATATCACGTACATATCTACCGAAATCTCATCGATTTCCATTTTACGCCTGATCAATACATGCTTTTCTTGTATACGAAGTGTGTTAAAAAAATAAGGAGAATTTTTGTTTTTTGGAAATAATATTGTTCATTCGTCAAGAACAATGTTACCCCCTTGAAAATAGTCACCATCGGATACTGTACACTTATGACAACGCTTTTTCCAATTCCGGAAACATTTCTGGAACTCGTTCTTTCGGATAGCTTTTAGCTCTCTGATCGATGCCTTTTTAAGCTCATCTATATTTGCAAAAGAACGGCCATTTTGAGGTTCTCTTTGTTTTTGGGAACAGAAAACAGTCACACGGATCCACGTCTGGCGAATATTGAGGCTGGGACATCGTTGCAGCGTTGTTTTTGGAAGAAAAGTCACGAACAAGCGATGAAATTCTTGTAGCAAAATTGAATGAAAATTCTCCGATCCATTTTCGAAATCGCCGATCCTACCAAAACACATGCAAACTTTTCGACAGCCGACAATAGACTAAATATCCAATATGGCTAACACGGTGCGGAAACTTTTCAGACAACTTTACCAACGTAAAAGCGTAAAATCGCCCGAATCGAACTAACAAATTACGAACTAGTAAAATTACAAAATTCCCGTTATTTTTTTAACACGGCTCGTACTACTGGTCACCCCAGCGCGCTGACTTGATCAGTGTTACATTAGCTGGCGTTTAAGGGTGAAAGAATTAAGGTTTAAAAGAGGGTGTCAGGCTGCTGCGCTTTGTTTTCGTTAAATTTGAAATGAGAAAATATAGCGTACGTACCCGCAAGTTGGTGCGAAAAATACCGAGTGTCAAGGTACTCTAAGGATTACACACCTCTTATACAGTACATACATACATACATACATCCAAAGAAAATATAAGGAATGGAAAAAGTTTTTAATACCGCATGACGAGGGGTGCGAAAGCTATGTGCCATTGTTGTTCATGCCACCTGCGCCTTATGGGTAAGACCGGGTAGGCGTCGATAAGAGCGTTGCACTCTGGTTATCTTCACCCTGAATCACATATACACGTACAGGGCATTCCAAGACAACCCGTCAAGCGGTTGATCGTAACATTTTTGAATTTCACCAAGAATTATTCCTACGCTGGTACGACCCGTGAAAGGCTTCCAAAGAAATGTGCAAATTTTTTTAATCACTCGTCTTTACTCTATGATTTTTTAAACCTATCTGAAAAAAAAACCCGAAATGATTTTTATGAAACGAGAAAAAAAACCGTCTGGTTTCCGAAATTAAATCTTGCGTGAAAATGTTCAATTTCGTAAAACCAAATGTTTTTTTTTTTTTTCTCGTTTCATAAAAATCAATTTGATTGTTTTTGATATGGGTTTAAAAAACAGGGTCGTAATAACGTAGGAAAAATCCTCGGTGAAATTAAAAAAATGTCACGGTCAACCGTTCACTGAGTTGGAGTGGAACGCCCCATATATGTACATAGATGCATGAGTATTTCACTGGTGGAATAAACGCGCGCATTGTGTTTTACATCGGGTTTTTATTTTTCTCCCGCATCGCGCGGTTAGAACAGAGAGATAGGAAAAGCACGAGTTTTGCATAAACCACGGAGTAGAATAAGCGAAAAACCGTTACATTTCATTTCCATTTTCACAAAAGTATAAACTTTTCCTCACACGGTGGCTTGTTCTCTGCGTGGTTGAGAATTTTTACGATCCAAAGTTGGGAAATTACGAGGACAGAGCTACAAAAACGACGGCAACCTGGATGAATACCAGGACTACCACCATCGACAACAGCAGTCGCTGCCGCTATTTGCTGCAAGGTTTCTTGAGTATGGCGTTTGTCACTTTGCTTGTGAAACAAAAAGAGACCCTGCGGAAAAGGAGGGACGAGATCGAGACCGAGGAAAGAGAAACGTGGCGGTAGAGATCATCGCTGACGTGAGGCTGCCTTGCTCTTCCCTTACCACTTATATAATAAACAATGGAAACGGGCAACGAAATTAGAACGTGGAACGAGGAACAAACTGATTGGAGGGTGGGTGGGTGGGCATCCCTCGTGAGACACGCGGCTGTAACGCCGGCAGAAAATCTCTTGATTAACTCCCCTCGAATCCTGACAGACGATCCCAGCAGGGTTGTTTTGTTTTTTTTTTTTCTTATTTTTTTGACCAAAGAGATAAAACGAGACGAAGAATCTTACCTCTAGGTACGGTAGCTGGCGTGGTGAAGATCAGTTTATTTCGGATTTCTCTTATACGTATATAGACCTTTCACACACGTACGCACGTACGATATGTGTATAGGTATAATAATACTAAGGAAACGAGAAAGTTGGGTTATGTCCGCCTAAAATATCCTCCGGAGGAAAACATTTACCAAAGTCCATCATGGGTCGCGGAAAGAAAAGGGAGAGAACGGAATATGGCAGCAAATATCGCCATGAAGCAACCAACCGTTCGCTAAAGGAGGGTAAAAGTTGCTTTACGATGTCATATTGTAATGTCTGTTTACAGGGGATTTCACCAAAATTTATACAGAGTGAATAGGTCGCCAACGTTCTAATGGACTAACGCGCATGCGCTAAAGTTCTAGAGGAAAAGCAGTTGGTTTTTCAGGTTGACCAACCGTATTAAGTTGTGCTCAAATTCGGTCATTCACCGATTAATAGTTTTTACGATTATAAACATTGGCAATCTGCCAATATTAATCTAATAAAATAAATATTCGATCTTACGAAAACAGTTCCAACGGCCAAAATCTTTGATCTATCGTACATGCTGCAAAAATTGTCATCTGAACTTACGACGCGCGACGGTTGGTCAACCTGAGAAAACAACCGCTTTTGCTCTGGAATTTTAGCTCATGCGCGTTAGATCATTCGACCGTTGACTACTAACTCTGTATAAGGCCGCATGGTTTTCACTACCGTGAAATGGGTTCGTGATACAACATAATTTAGGCACGTTGGTTGTTGCTGAATTTTTAACGTTGAAAATAATGTGTGTCGAGTTTGCAAATGTTATCATTTGTGATATTTAGACGTGATACCGATGAGTACACTCCTTACGTCATCCGACAATTAGATACAAGAACATATACACGCAATATTCTCACAATGATGATTCTGCGTTAAGAATTTAACCTGGTATATGTTCGTTGGGATAAATTATTGCGAATTTATAGTAGATTGGACAAAGCGTATAAATTATTGTGTATGCGGGCAGTCTCAACCCTTGTAAAACAACTTTAGAACTTTCAGATAGGATAATAATTGCACTGCAAATTCAGACATGATAACGAGAGAAAGCGAGAGAAAGATAGAGAGAGAGAGAAAGAGAGATTTTATATTGCTGCAGACTGCTCGATTCCCGCGCATAATTACCCCACTATGGTGCGGTATGAAAACTTTTTACGCACTTCAATTGTGCATCCGGTATGCGGTTTATGGCATCACAAATGCTGCTGATATCGAAGCCGTTATGACTTGCGGCTTGACATTATTAACGATGAAATGAATTCGAAATAGAAATAAAAAAATAACGAAAGATATCCCGTAATCGATTTGTATGCGTTGAAAACTTGCTCGTTTGTGTCCGATACCTTTACATTTTCATTTCATAACTCGTTTAAACCAGATACATTCTCCGTTAGTCAATCAGTGGAAAATTGGGAGACTTCAATATATCTAATTACACTGGTCAGCAAAATTTTTTAACAAGGAAGGTGCTTACTAATTTTGAAATACCCATCTACTCTCACTGTAAAATCATATTTATTTTGATTCGATCAGGTATAGTTTTCGCGTTACAACTACTACCGGTATAATTGAATGTTCGTCGTTTTTACTTACCTTTTTTGATTCAAGCTGTTTTTTTATTTACAACAAGTATCACTTAATTAGTTACAACGAATAACCAACCTGTAACGCAGAAACTAGAGGTGATCGAATAAAAATAAATATGATTTCATAACGAGGGTAGACGATAGATATTTCAATATCCGTAAGCACCTTCGTTGTTAAAAAATTTACTTGATCGGTGTTCTTTATTGGCGTACCCATCCCACCTCCGTGTTTCACCTTTCGATTTCGTCGCTCTCGTTAAGCGAGCAAAACTGTACCCCTTTATGACTTTACGACTATAATCAACCCTTTGTTTGCTCTTTAATAATCACGAGAACGCCTATGTACAACGAATGACGGGGCACGAGCTGTATAAGAGGCACCGATCACCGTTTACGGGGTGTTTTCATAATCGTACCACGCGTAGGCACGATAACATCCGGTCTGGTAACGCGCGATATTCGTTTCCGAACAACAGCTGCGGTTTAGCTCGTCGACGATCGAATCCCCTCAATTTAAACAGTCGTTAATCCGATTTTGGAACGCCCTACATAACGCGACTCTACGGTGTTATGTATAGTGTATACATATATACACAACGACCAGCTCGCGGGTATAACGGCGGCAAAAGTGTTTACTACGAAAAGCTCCGTTCGTTCGTTCGTTCGTTCGTTCGTCGATGCTGCTGTTCAAGGGATGAGGAAGAGGGGCGGCGAACGTAAGAGGAACGAATCCCCGGTCGGAATCGTCGGATGCTGCAGGGAACGAACGGCGGTCCGTCTGGACGTCGCCTCCGCGCCTCTGGCGTCCCCCAGGTGCCTCCCTGCCTCTCTTCTCCTCCGCCCCCGGGCGGTGTACCCGGGATAACGTTGGGCGCCAGGTCACGGGGGGAACGATCTCTTCCAGCAACCAACATCCCTCCGCTTCTCTCTACGTCCTCTATTTTTACCTAACGTCATTTTTCTACGCCGCGTCTAGCTGCAGCTCTCTAGGTGTATGGACGGCTTTATCAATCCAGAACTCCTACCAATACCGCCATCCGGTCTGCACCAAATCCCGATGGGTTCTTCGGTAAAGTCTGTGGAGGTGTTTTTTTTTTTTTCTTTCTCAACGTAATGTAATGTAATGTAATTTATTAAACAGGCTGTAGGATTAAAATCCTCTAACGGCCTAAAGAAAATACAAAAAATATACAGAGCATACAATAAGAACAATAGTTGAAAGAATAGTTGAAAATCGTAGTTAACAATAAGCAATAAAAAAAAAAAAACATTTTAAGAATAATAACAGTACTATATGTATGGTCTCTCAACGTCAATTGTCAATAATAACGAAAAGAAAATAATAAAGCTTAAATTGCACTAGGCTGCCTAAAATAAAAATAAAAAAGCACATTTGCACATAATAGTGATCCACAGATTCAGGACTCAAATTAAACACAGGCATGTAACTGCACATTAATCCAACGCGCTCACATCAGCTCGCTCAATTGCCATAAGATGATTGAAGCAAGCTGCTTTAAACACATCCAATGACATCGAAGTTGTAACAATTGGCTGTAGAGAGTTCCAAAAGGTAGTGCCAACAACTAGGAACGAGTGATGCAAGATTGACGTGCGAGGAATTGGTGCGAGGAGCGTATCAGTCCGGTTGTTTTGTCTATGCCGGGCAATATTGTGATTTAATCTGATCCGCTCGCACAGCAAAGCGTTTTTATTTAACACCAACATTCCGTAGAATATACATCCTAACAGATATAAACGGCGATTATACGGCGAAAGCCGAAAGTTATTTTGCAAAAAGGACCCTGACTGAGCGTGTTTTCGAATTCGCTTTCAATCTCTTGTCACGTAGGTATATTTCGTGTAACGGAACGATTGCCGCTGGTTTTGCTGTCAGTTTATAGCTCATGATTGAACGGTACATCGACAGGAGCTCTACCTATGTCCTACTTCTGGCATTGACAGGTGTCAACGTGGAAATCTGTAAGATACGCACAGATTGGGAGAGAGAGAAAGAAAGAAATACAGAAAAAAAACGCCCGTTTCCGTAACTTGTCGAAGTCGAGGAGAAATATTCGGAGTAGTACAGTGAGAAACAAAAGGTAAGACAACGATGAAGATGAGCGTCCGCGAAGAATACTCTTTCTCTTTCTCTCTCTCTCGAGTCGAGAGAGAGAGAGACATAAATCACGGTCCACTGAGCCGAATGAAGAGATACAGTTGAGTGTATCTTCTTCCCATAATTCGGTTCTTTTTCACCAACTGTAAAATAACTTTTCTACCCTTATGCTGTGTTTCTTTTTTTTTTTTCTCGTCGAATTAGTTTAGAGAAGACACGAGGGCAGTGGACTGCACGCAACAAGCTATAATATTATAACAATATGACCCAACAGAAAATTGCTTGTTAACGCGTTTCCGTTGTACATAAATAACACAGGTCTGCGACGAAATACTCCTTCGGAAAAAAAAAAAAAAAAAATTTCCTACGGACCAGTGTAATAAATGTGATGCTATTTTGTGAAAATCCTCAAAGGAAGTAAAAGCCTGCAGCTACATTCCCGCACAGCCCGCGCCTCAGTCGAATCTAGCATAGGTACGCGTATCTCAGTTTCTCGCTCGTTTTATATGTATAGGTACAAGTCTAGCTCTATATGCCTTATACTAGATTTGCAGCGCTACTCGCGGTAAACAAGACTATTCGTCTACCACCGCGACTCTCGTTCCAATTCAACTTTCTGGGATAGCCTGCTGCACGGCCGGTGATGATTTCTGGGCTTAGATGACAGATTATATGCTATACAGATGTGGGGATATGTATACACACACACGTATATACGTAAACATGTTTTCGCGTCGTTTCTATGCACCGCCGTTTTCTACAGGACGTTGGGAGCTGTGTGTAATTTAAGTCGGAAGAGAGAATAAGTCGCGAATTCGCAAGTTGGACAGCGAAACACCATCGAAATAAATTATGGGTGAATTTATTTTTAGGTTTTCGTTAAACAGTCTCCTCGTTCGTGTCCATCGTTGCACATACGTTTTATTCGGTCGCTTTTCATGTCACCGTTTGAAATTCTTCCATCAACTTTCACGATCACTTTGTTATAATATACTGCTTCAACATTGTTCGAAGGTAGAATTGGAAATGAGGTCTTTACAGTTTCTTGTTTTCGTTCGTATTTTTGCTTTTTTTTTACTTCAACTATACCCTCGACCCTCCAACCGAAGCTTTCCACTATGCATGGACTCTCGAATAGCGAGAGCAGGCGCAGTTGTGGCGTCCGATATACAGGGTGGCCTGTTTTAAGAAATATACTCAAATAAATCGAAAAGTAAGCAGCAATTTGATCAATACTTCGGACAAAAGTTGTTGCATATAAAGGAGGGACTCATTGAACGAGCGTCACATTTCTTGGGTCCGGGGCCTCTGCTGGGCCCATTGAGGTCCAACTTTTGTTTTTCAAACGGAACCTCCTATTTTTTATTCCATTTTCTTATCTCTCAAGGTCTCCAAGTGCTCAGCGGTAGGCTCCGGACCCGAAAACTGGGATGCTCGTCCGATGAGACTCCCCCCCCCTTCATGTATAACAACTTTTTTCCGAAATATTTGTCAATTCAATGCTTGGTTTTCGATATATTTGAGCATCTTTTTTACTTCGGGTCACCCCGTACAGCTATACACGCCATAACCATAGGACGAGATTATAGAGCGAGACGTTGGAACGGAAGGGGTTGAGCGCATAGTGCGAGAACGTGTAAGTACCTGGCTAGGTGCCTACTTAGCCAGCGGACAGGTGTGCAACCGTGTACGTGAAATAGGTATACCTATCCGGTAATACAATGGTGTTCGTTTACATGGTACGTTGTCATTGTTACGTACGTGCAGGGTATTATATGCGCCGCGAATCTGTCGCGTTATTAGGTGTATTGTTACAATACTGATTGTGAGTGGTACGTCTTTCCAAGGTATTTGGATTTTCGTCAAAGACGTCAAAACGACACCTTGTACCGTGTGTCGGTCGAAAGATAAATCATCAGGAAGCAAATGCACAGAGTACAATTCAGATTGTAGAATTAGGAAATTAAGAGGGTCGACTAGGGTGTAAGCTGTTTTATTTGTTAATTTTTTTTTGAGAAAAACAAGGTTCGTCGGCTATTTTTTTCAGACAAATCATTGAAATACAATTTTTCATAGTTTTCACATTTTATTTATTGACGTTTGAACAAACTTTGTACATTTTTTCGAGTCGAAATAGTGAAAATAACCTAATGTATGCTGCCCGATTGGAATGTTTGTGACAAAAAAAGTGTAGACGTGATATCTTGAAAAGTACTCGACCGATTCAGCTCAAATTTTTACAGCATCTTTATTATATCTATATCTATCGCGCGAACTATGATAATCATGATTGCGTTGTAAGTTTTTGGTTCAGGAGCTATAAGTAAATGGACAAAAAAAAGAAATTTCAAATTTTCCTTACAAAACAAAAATCTACGAAAGCAGTCATGATTATCCTAGTTCACGCGATAGGTATAGGTATAGTAAAGGTGCTGTTGAAATTTGAGTCCAGTGCTCTTTCAGATATCAGGTCTACACTTTTTTTTTAATTACGATCCTATCAGGCAATACTTTGTGTTCAAATCGCAAAGTTCGTTCAATTGTCAATAAATGTAATGTGAAAATTATTGTAAATTTGATTTCAACAGTTTGTCTTAAAAAAAAAAATAGCCAAAAAAACGTTCTAAGAAACAGCCTTCACATTAGACGATCCCCTTAAGGTAAACGTTTTTTGCTACGTGACGTACGAATGCTAACGTTAACATTCGGTGGAAGAGTATACGAAGAGATACGATAAGGCGAGGAGGGGGGAGGAGAAGAGAGGAAACCTCGAGAGTAGTAGAGATAAAAATGAGGATCGTGTACCTAACCGGAGAGAGGAGGAGGAGTACAGGTGTATGTACATACCTGCGGATATAAATTGTAAGGTATCTTAAACGCGAGCCTGCGCCTTAAATATTCATGTAATAACAAACGAGAATAACGAGCAGTAGATAGCAAAAAACAAAAAAAAAAAAACAGAATAATCCTTAAAGGTGCTTTTAAGCAAGATCCTCCGTTGGTAGTGGTTACACAACGACGTTCCTTCACGAAGTTGAAGTTCGTAACGTTAGTGTAACGATGCAATATCTTTCGGAGAAATCGTTGCTTCGCGACTTCTGGATTGTCTGAAATTTCGTAAAACGTTACGAACAAAACATATTCGTTAATTTTTTAAAGCCGACTCGTTGAAAATCGTTCTAAAATAGCGGAATAATGAATAATCTTTTTTCCCCCCCACCATGTTTCGTTACATCATCAGCCTCGCGTTCCTTTGCGGTTGACGCGATACGTTACAAGCAGCCAACCGTCTGTCTATCCGGCTCCTCGGCTCTAACCACCCTTGCCTGTCTGCCTGATTGTAATTATCGTTTCAGCTTCAGCTGTACGCCTCCGCCGTCATCCCCCTTGTCTATTTCTCCACTCCTTTTGCCCGGGGTGTGGATCAAAGGGGCATGTGGCGGTTGTTAAAGTCTCTTGCGGAAAGCGTAACCTGGCTAGATTTACCTGTCGCGATCACAACGTACCTACGTATCTACCTATCTGACTATAGCTCACGCGGTTGCTTGCCTAAGTAACGCATGATAAATTCAGTACGTCAATTCAACACTCGCACGGTCGACTGCATAATTTATCTCGACGCATACACAAGTCAACACGCGTTAAATCAACGCATACACCGTTTCTTTTTTTCATTTTGATTCGATTTAATTTGTATTATTAGAACGCCGCTTGTAAAATAATGTGTGTTGAATAATTGAGGGGAACTTTCGTTTTTTTCGCAAAAAAAGTTATTCGTTTGTCGACAGCAATGTTAATCCCTCTCAGAACAGTCAACGTTGGATAATTTGCACTCTCGCCAGCGCTTTTTCCAATCACCGACACACTTACGGAACTCGTTTTATCGGATAGCTTTTAGTGTGTGGAGTATGTGCTTTTGGTGGAAGATTTATATCCTAAACAGTCTAATTAGGTGTTTGACGAGAATCGTGGCGTACTTAATGTTACGCCAAGACTGACGATCGGAGACGAGGGTGCTGCGATGAAATTCACCCACCGATATACCCCGGGGTCGCTATTTACAACCCCCGTGAGAGCGTCGAGAGTCGAAATGGGCACTCGCTCGTATTTCTCTCTCCCTGAGCTTGGCAGACGTTGTAATATTTTTTCTTCTCTTTATTTCGTTCTTACCTTTCTTATTTCCTTCTTTCTTCTGGTCGAGATTTTTCTCTTTATTCTTCTTTTCTTTTTACCTTTTGTTCATCCCCTTATATGCTTTCTTCTCGTATCGGTGAATTTTTTTTTTTTTTTTTCTTGTTTTTGTTCTTATCAACTTTCTCTCTTCTCTCATCGTCCTTTCATCCTCGCTTCTGTACTCGGGTACCACATTTACTTGAGAAATCTAATTATCTTTTCTTAACAACGGTGCACGTATATACGTTTACACTTGTTATACGTATGTATTACACTGTCATGATTATCAACGTGCATTCTCCGCAGAGTTAGAAATTGCGACACGTGATCTCTTCCCTCATTTATTCCAACGTTATAAAAGTAGTGTTTCCAGTAATGTTTTACCCTCTTCTTTTATCTCATCTGACTTCTACGATGTTTAATGTCAAGTCAAGGATAATATTGATTTACTTTTTCTTCATTCGAAGAACCCCGAGAGCCGAGGGAATTGATTCAGAGCTTTCAGTTTATACCATGTCGATACTCTACCTTCACTCCGTCTCCCGCCGGGCCTTCGTCAGAAACGTCCGATATAAATAATTCACTGCAGACTCGAGAGGCGCCCTTTCCTCTCTCTCTCTCTCTCTCTCTCTCTCTCTCGCCTCTCTTCTCTTCTCTCCTCTCGTCCTCTCCTTCTTATTCCATTTCCTGCGTTGTTCCTTCGTACATACATACATCGGCTATACGTCTACCTGGTTTTTTTTTTTTATATTTTTTATTTTTTAATTTTTTTATTTTTGTTTTAACCATAGATGGCTAATTATTGCAGGCTTCTGCTTTTTCGCAACAATAATTGTGAGAATGACGACGACGACGGTAAAAAACTACGACGATGTCGAGGATGGTGGGAAACGAATGATGCGTCGTCGAAGCTTTTCGTTCTTGCAACAACGCGAGTGTTTGTCAATGAGCGGAGGAGGAATCGGTATAATATACGTATAAGCTCGGCACGAGAACGCGGGTGGCAAAAAATAAATCAAGTGCCACAGGTGCGCGGACGGCGGGCGTCTAGGGGCTCCTTTCTCTCCGATGCGACGGAGGGTTACGCGAGGTCAAATTCCCCGCAAGTCCTTGAACCGACAGCTGACCTCCTCTCCCTTTTTCACTATCTCGCTTTTCACGCTCTATAAATTATACCGATAACGTTCCTATTAATTATCGCTGAGATATGAATTTTATACGTTTCTTGCTCGAATACGAGGCACGTCCGTACAACTGGAATTCAGTCGTCAAAAAATATTATCTCTTACTCTCTCTCTTCGAGTACAGCCACGGTATATTAGGGTTTTGTCGATTTTTCATCTCTTCGTTCATTTTTTGTACAGTATAAAAAAAAAAAAAAGAAAAAATTATACGCCTGTACGTGAAGTATTCATTTTCCTGGTATTTCTCGTTGCGGGCTTGGGGTAGGGTTTCTTTGAGTGGTTATACGCAGTCGGGAGGGCGAAAAATAAATAATTTTTTAAGGATCTTTCGTGAAAAGACATTTCAATTTATTAATATAAAAATTTATTTTAAGATATTTCCGAACTGGATCATCCGAAATGAAAAAACAGAAAACACCTGTTGTTAGTTAATATAATGTATTATTTGGTCTTCAATCGAAGGAATAAGCAGGATAATAATTTTCAATATTAATTAATATACAAATGTAGGCGGAAATGTTTATGAAAGATCGATTTCTTTTTTTCGATAGAATCCGCCGTTTTGTCATAAATTAATATTTTGCTTGTTCCTTTGATTAAAGAGCAGATAACAGCTTATATTAATTGAATCTTTATTGTTTTTTCATTTCGAGTTATCCAGTTCAGAAATATCTTGCTCACCGCAAGACGCTTTTTTTTACACGTGCTCCCGGAGATCGGCTGTACGTAGCAGCTTGAAGAATGATTATTTTTACAAATAAAAAATATCAAAACGAAGTTCAACGCTACCACAATATGTATGTAAATTTTTACATCAATCAATCGAAACGTCTCTTGATGAAAAATCCTTGAAAAATCGCATTTTGTTCGGCCTCCCTACCCCGTATAACCCCTTAAACTCGAGCCTTAGCCGACTCGCAATAAGCTACTACGCGAATAGAGAGGTGGGATAAGCATTTATGGATATTAATGTGCATTGCACGGAGTATCTTGAAAACCGCCACGCGTTTGTTTCCACCTCCCCGTCGCCTCGTGCCCCGTTTTCGTTTATTTATTGTATCCGAGATTGAGGCTTGTACGGTAAGTGACGCGGAAGCGTTCTTTCCTTGTATAGAAATAGACGCGTAATCGCGATAATATCGTGCCAAGTTTAGACGCCGAATCGCAGAATCTAACCTGCACAACCCTGAACCCTCGCAGGTATACGCAACGTTGCTTGGTATTTTTATAAGAGAGAAACCCTTCGTTTGCTTTTTTAAGCTACGTATTATACATACATACCTGTACAGCTCTCTCCGTTAGTAATTGAAAGGATTTACTTTTCCCTCCGGAATCCCCAGACGTTATTATTTCGTACGAATTGCGGGGATATTCTTCCAAGATCCTTTGAACCTCTTTTTAAAATTTTTATCTCCGATTGATTGGAAAGGTTTTCATGCAAATTTAAACGAAATTGGAATTGCTTGATTGGACTGCTCAAGTTTGCTTCTGTGCCGTTCTTTACGTATGGATGTATTTACACCGTCAGCCAAAAGTTTGGGTACACCGCTAGAAATTTCTAGCCGCATTAAAAGTTGGACAGTGGACTTAAAAATAAAGGTAATCAAATTTCCCAAGCGGCGTTTTATAGTACAAACTTGCCTTCGTTTTCCATTTTTACAAAATTCTCTACGATTTTATTTTTATTTTTTCGCTCCCGGTACGTACTTTTGTACATGGTCGATTTTTGGCTCATCATTAACCGCCGAATATTAAACCCAAAGCTCGGAGAAAATTTTTTCCCCGGTTTTTTTTTTAAATAATAAACTTAAAAAGGATTAAAAAAAAAAAATCTTCGAGAATTTTGTAAAGAAGCAAAACGAAGATAAATTTTGCTCTCTTTAAAACGCCGCTCGGTAAATTTGATGAACTTTAGTTTTCGGTTCAAAGAAATTTCGACCGTTGTATCCAAGCTTTTTGCCGACGGTGTATTTGTAAGGTAACCGTGTATCGCGCATAACTTGATAGCTCTGCATCGTCTCTGGTGCAGGTTCGTAATTCGTCGGGTACGCGGTCTTAAAATTCGTTATACGGCTTCTGAATAAATAGAAACGCGTGTACCCATCTAAACCGAGGGACGGTGAACGTGTAAGGTAAGACCAACGCCGCCGCTGCAAATGCTCTCTTGCATTTTAATGGAACTTACATGCGCCTAAAGCCCTATGAGATCCGCTAAGCCCAGCCCATCCAATTATACAATTTAAAATATACACATATTCTTGTCAACCGGGGCTGGCTGTCCGGCCGGTGCCCGCCTTCACCCCTTTCGCCTCCGCCTCCTCGAATAACTCGACGCGTCGATTAATTACGCGAGTCTGCGACGATATCCTCCTTCGACAGAGATGGAAGAGAAAAAAGAAACGAAAAAACGTTACACGAAAAGTATACTTGGCGGAAGGAAAGAAAATCATTCGGGGAATATAAACGGATGTATGCCTCTATGTAATACAAAAATAAGAACCAAGTCGAAGAATCTGATGTTGACTGAATCCATGTTTCGGAGAAAGAGAAAGCTCCTGGGCTTTCTGATATATATTGCGTGCTGATATAATGATTCGTGGAAAGTCTTATAGATATACCTGTGCTTGTGTGTATGCAAAACATCTATTTAAGGAATGCGAACGGCTTATATATATTATATATAATATATATGGTATACACATATGTATAGAAACGTTGAACGGTGGTGTTGTTTCTCCATTTTTTATCCCTTCTCCGACTCGTACAAAGATGAAATACAAAGTCGGGGCTACGGATAGAGAAACGGCTGAGGTGAAAGACAGAGGGAGAGAATCGCGTAAACCTGGAAATACAATCGCTCGAACCGTTCGCTTAAAAACGAAGATATTGACTTGAAATTTTTCGATTGTCTTTCACAATATGTTTCAGAAATTGATATTTATTTATTTATTTTTTTTTTTGCCATTAAAATTTAGGTTCTCTCGCAACGTGAGAATAACTATAGAAAATAGATCGCGGCGATCGATTCGTCAAAAAATTTTACCCCTGTTTCATACACTTGACAATTATTTTTAATATGCGGTATACGTCGAGAAAATCAAGATCCGTACACCGCAGCGTACAAAGAAGAGAATTGCTTAATATAATATACCTAAAGGGTGGTTGAAATTGACGAGGGGAAATTTTTAGAAACTCGAGTGCCACTGCCAACCTGCCGCTGACTCGATGTTCGACCCCAGACCCCAACCTTCAACCCCCAAACCGCAAACGTCGAGGCCGCGTCGCCGCCGCCGCTCGATAGACGAAATTAAAAACTAGGGGTGTATTAATAGGCTGCGAGGTAGTAAATTTGAATAAGGGGTTACATGCACGCGTACGCGGGTGAAGCATTCGATTTAACGCCACGTCGGAGGAATTAAGCCGCAACAAATTTCCTTTCACGCTCGCGCGTATTTTTAGTATTTTTATTTATTTTTTATTTTCAAATGTTTTTCACACACACAATTTCAATTAAGAAATTCTTAACTGTTTTCAGGGACAGGCTTTCGTTACACAGCTTGTTGCTCGCACTGAGCATCGATTCTCACGAACAACCCTTCCGACCGCGTTACGCGTATGTATGGTGAATTCCATGCGAACTCAACCAACGTCTCACCCTCGCCATTTCTGATTTTGTTTAAGACTTGTGCTGCAATTTTCCCATCTCTAAAACAGTACCCTGAGATTTTTTTTAATTTTTTACTCCATTTTCTACATTTTTTATAAATATATCAAGTAATTTTGACCGGGACGTGTTTTAAGTTTTGGAAAAAAATTCTCAGAAACTTTATTTTTTATTCCAAACATTTTAGGAGCGGGCTCACGATGGGACGATTTAAAAAAAATGCAGAAACAATTTTTAAAAAAGTCAATAATTGTTTGAGATTTAGACGTTGGTTGGGTTTGCACGGAATTTCCCATATGCGAGAATATGAACGCACAAGTTTAACGTCGCTCTCAACCCTTCGCGATTCTTCCTCGTTCGCGCCCCGTTTCTACGTGAACTTGACGAACAATAACTCGAATACTTCGTACAGCTCTTTGATGATATTCTGCACGATTGTTGGTATTATAGTCTGCACGATCAAACAACGCTTTGTCGATTTATGCCTTCTACGTTTATGACTGATTATTACAACGACGAGCTTTTCATGCTCGTCCGTGTTGCCGGTATCGTCGTTTTGTAATTATTAATTTCCTCGCCAGTATTTTGCTACGCAGGGATCATCAAAGCGAAAACCCAGAGATTGGTTAAAACAGACACTTGGAATATCTTCATTCGTCGATTACTCGCCGACTTGTCGTCTAAGGAGTGATTACTTCGCTTTACGATTTCGTCTCAACAATCAATTATCTCAGTTTTCTCTCATTCAATCCTTCCCATTGAAAGCATAATTAACGAGAAAACTTCGGTGCTGTGTAAATTGTGAACGGAATTACGATATTGCAGAACAAATACTTCTGTACGGGTGATTGAAATTGGACACCCCTTCATTTAGAACTTGGAAAATTGTACAACAAACGGGATTTACATCGTTTCAATCAACAATGCTGCTTCGTTGCCAAGTTCTACACGGGAATTAGTCTCACATCTCAAACGACTGTTTTTAACATTTTACCAGCGAGATTTACCATCAAAAACGAAGAAAAAAATGTTTAGCACTGCGTTGTAACTTTCAATTTTGTGCGTAAAAAATTTTGAAACACTAAAATAAAATTTACTGTGAAAACAAGAATTATTGAAAACCGTCATTGAGACGTGGGACCACCCCCTGCATTCCCACTTATCAAAGTTCAGAATCTGAACTTCGATAACCACCGACTTATGGCTCGGATTCTTCGACGTAGTTATACTATATGTATATGTATATGTGTGTATGTATACACACAGGATATTATGCAAATGCCATGGTAATCGTTTCCCCGGGGTGTCTCCACGACATCAGACGCCTGAACGATGCTAGGTGCTCTGCTCTCGCGCATCTTATTATACGATATACATATGTATAAATATATACCTGAATAACGCTATATGCCTGTTGATTCAGCTTTTTATATGCCCACTTAAGGGCGTACAAAGAAAGCGCGAAAGAGAAGAAGGCGAGGCGTCACATTAATTTCCATCAAAATGATAGACGCCGATAATTTTTTTTCTTTTCTTTTTTTTTTTCTCCTTCTTATTCCCAGCCTTCCCGACTTTTCTTGTTCACCTTTTTGTTACCCTCCTTCCACTCACTCCCCTTTTTTTAAATCTTTTTTTCACGTTTTCAAACGTCCCCGAGGTCACCCTGCACTCTGAGTGATCGACGGTTGAAAGTTTCTCCCCTTCGCCTCGTTTGTACCCAAGATAATATTTACTCGCGGGACGTTGCAGCCGCGTTTATACGTGTTTTTCTACCTAATTGAAAGAGTGGCAGGAACGATGGTGAAGATAATCTTTTGCCGGTCTTTACAGCCGCCTGATCATCAGCGTTAATCAAACAGACCACCGGTAAATTGGACCACGTAGAATCTTTACGGAAATCGGCTGGATTTTCAGTACGTTTAATAGAACCTGTCCTCCTGATCAAAAAAGTTCTCGGAGGCACAAGTCCCACAAATCGGTAGTTACCGAGATATAGGCACCGGAAGGAGGGTGTGTGGATTGTTTGATATTTATGGATTACGCGAAATTATAAGAAAATAGTGACCTTTCCACTATGTTTCGTTACGACAACGTTACTAACTTCAACTTCGTAATTAATTGTGCTTGGTTGCTCGCTGCTCGCTTGAAATATTGTGACATTCTTGTTACGCTACTCGATATTCTCTCTCTTCCCAGTATAACTAATCGAATTGCTCGAATTGAATCGTTGCCAGTACCAACTGATTGTGAGCCAGAGTTAGTATATACCCACCTATTCTGTAAGCTTATCTTTGAGAAGTCCGGAGATTCCTTTGTCGATCGGCTACCGGAAACTCTTTCAATTCAATTGGATTAACCCTACGACTATCCTTCTGCTTTTGTACATTCCGCAGGCAGATTCTAAAATTCACGATGAGGTTCTCGGTCTCCGTGAATGCCTCCTTTGTCTATGGATCGTAATCCATTCCGGGACTAGACTCATCGGGACACGTTCCTTTGTCACACTCCCGGACAGGAGCGCGCTTCAATCTCACATCCTCGCATCTTTCTCGACTCTTTTAGTCACGTAATTCAGTTGTTTTTTTTTTTCACACGGAAGTGCAATTACACATTGTCTACTTATTTTTCGACGCTGAATGCGAATCTGATGTAAAAAATGCGATAGAACTTGAAAATAACCCCTAAAATGGGGTGAAAACTGGGCGAATTATCAACATTGTTTATATGAATATTTATTTTTAAACAGTACGATCTTAGACCGAGAATAGGTGCAACCCCTGATACTATCTACGATGCATACTTGGGGAGGGTGAAAACTACCCCCGTGCATTGAATTTTGTAAATCTAATAGCCATTCTGAGATTCAAGAAAAATCCCAATCATTCCGAAGTTTGAGTATTTGATTTACCTGGAAATGAATAAAAAAATCAGGCTTTTGAATGAAGTATAAGAAAAATGAGAAGGACGACACTGCAATGGCTGCCGCAACTGAATGGGTTAAAAATAACGAACATTTTGGTTCCCTGTTTTCGTCGAACTTCACACCCTGCGTGAATAATCGACTGGGATACCGATTTGGAATTCAGGTATCCGTTATTTATCGCGGTGTATATTAAATGCTGAATACTTGCCACTCGAATTATAATATACGCAACCGTTGCGGTCCTGATTTATTTCGCTTTTATCTACGCGTACGTGTTATACGGATATCTCGAAGTGATCTCTTCTCTATTCGTTCGTTCGTTTGGAATATGAACATACTTATACAGTACCCGCGGAAATAAACGTGAAAACAAGTTTGCTACTGCAGCTCAAACCGCACGGATGGTCTGCGGTAGCGGCATGTTACAGACAAGTTTGCCCGACCACCAGGAGTGTCAACGCTTCGTATACCGTACGCAGAAATACAATCGTGAAAGTTTGCAAATTTCAAACGGCTAGTTGCCTAAACTTGAATTTCTCTATCGGCGGTGACACGTGTTTGAAAATGTCAGTGACAAGCCGCGGGTTGAAATTAAACACGGATTCGAAGTTTTCGTCGACCATGTTGAATTCACCACCTTGAATTATTAGAGATTTGATTTCAGATTCGTTATCAGCAACCCCAAAAACTATAGAATACTACTTTGCTATAAAACTTGACTCGGCACAATAACGTGCGACTCAAAGGATTAAACTTTTCTCGGTGATATGGTGAGTGCGGGAGTGCAGGTAAAAGAAATAGTGAAAGTAATGCAGACGGGTTTCTCTGTCAGCATTATTATGTACTTGTATATACATACATATATAAGCATATTTTATATGCATATATATATATATATATCATAGACTGCATGTACAGTGCGTCTCGCGCGTTGTACGAAAAGAAATTAATGAGAAGCCATTAGCTCGATGTGGTAATTACGAAGGGACGTGAAGAGCAGTGAAGGGAGGAAGAGGAGAGGAGGCTTGCTGACGACGAGTGCTTCTTCTTCTTCTTCGTCTTCTTCTTCTTCTTATTCTTCTTATTCTTTTTTATCGCTGCCATACTTAAATATATATAATTGTACCACCATCACAAGCCCTACCGCCATGACTGACATCGTATCGTATAAAAGATAATGCGTATCGGTTTATTCTTCAGAGAGTTCCGATTAATGAAATTAATGAATTAACGATGACGACGATGATGATGATGATGGCGATAATTCAGACAAGATCGAGTATCCCGTGGAAATTCCTATCATCGTAACGACGTACAAGTGCATCAAGAAAAGTCGATTACATCGACGTCTTGATTTCTCCTCGGATTACAATAACGGGGTATAAATGTGACTCGGAGCGAAGACCGGGTTTGTAAGATCAATATAGGTGGCGAAAACAACGAACGGCTATCAAACACCTAAGGGCTACGAAGATTTTGTCTTTTAAATTTTCTTGGTCCGCTGATTTTTTACTCCTCTGAGTTATTTTTTTCATTGTTTTTTATTTATTTATTTAGTTCTTCTGCGAGTCCTGAGAAAATTTCACCTGCAGAGGGTATTAGAGTCCTCAAGCTACCTTTATCGTATAACCCCAAGTCGTAAAACAGCTAGCTAGTAGAAAAGAAAAGCGATCCGATGGAGCAAGAAAAGGTTATACGATCGAGCCAGGTGCCGACTTTTATATCTTTCTCACGGGTCAGAGATGCGCACTTCTAGCTACGTATAAACACACGATACCTACGTGTGTACAATGAGAGAATGAAAGAAAAAAATGTTTATTTCTCGTCCGGTCTTGCTCCGCCATTTTTATACTCTCAAACTGTAAGCTTCGCGTTCTTCTTTTTAGTGCGTGAAAGTAAGCGGATAGCGGTATTGACATCTCGTAAATTTTGGCAAGCTTCTCATACGGTCCACTTGAACGAAGTGCGAGCGCAGTTGAATTGTTGCAAAGTGTGTATGAAAAGTGAAGGATCACGATGCAACGGCAACGCAGCGTTAAACTAATCGTGCACATACGCGTGTATCCTATACACCTATACGTACATCGCAACTTGCATTCTTCTCTTCCATCATATCTTATGTAACGCATACGCGACTCGGGCTTGAATATAACTGCGGTATTATAGGTGGTTGCCATTACATTATCCCCCAGAGACAAAACACAATAGGAAATTGCACAGAGAATAAGTTCCGTATGGTTTCCGTCCAGCCGGTTTGGGTCAACGCCAAGCCGCGACGTCGTGCCATTGCAAAGTTGTCGAGACGCTTACGCTCGAGATTCGAAAGTCCGCGTCGCTGCTGGTCCATACTTTTCTCCTTCGCAGCCCGGCCAAGACGATATACTTGAAAACTGGAAGGGAAGGAGAAAAGCACTCGCGAAGTTGAGGCGTACGAGGTGTGTTGAAAAAATAAGGGGAATCGGTTGGTTGAAAAATCGAATGAACCGTTTGACTCCGTTATGGTTTCAAGTTGAGGTGGACGGAGGACGGATTCGTTGAACATGGTTGAGGAACGTCGGCGATGTTATAAGCACCGTGTGTAAAGGGGTTGAAAAATGAGCCGACGAGGGTCGGAATACCCGATGACAAACTGGCTGGTTTATTGTTTCGTCGTGAGATTTACGATAAGCGAGACACGAGCCGGTAGCCGCTGGTCTCTCACCGGTTCCCATAAGAGTTACCTCGTGACCGTCGGACAGTAGTTTACACCCTCGCGTTATCTCAGGAATCCTTTTTCCCTCCTCGGCCCACTCGTCCATTCATCCCTCGATCGATCCAGCCTTCGATCGAGGAGGATTTATGTTCACCCTGTCCTACCGCGACTCTGCGAATACCTCGTCATTGTCGTCGTCGTTTATCTCGCACCGTTTGATCCTGATTCTCGAATAAGAGGTTGCCGCTCTCGCATTGTGTTGACGGAGAAGCTCTGTCATTTGGTTTACCAAATTTTGCCTCGGATTTGCGAAACCGTCGGGCGATCGTACCTTCGGCACGTGATTCGAATTCGGAAACAAGGGATTGCCTCAACCTACAATATGTCTCTGTGTGTGTGTGTGAGTGCGTGAGTGCGTGGGCCGTGCAATGGATGTATGAAGAGGGAGAGAGAGAAGCATATTTCGAAATTGAGGAAATCACCGATGATTCCCACGTACCTGCAATTTAACGAACCAAGTGATTTCGACGATGTTGCCCGACACAATTGACAGCAGGCGAAATGTCGGAGGGCAACGGAGAGAGAGAGAGAGAGAGAAAGGTGGAGTGGGGGGTGGATTGTTTGTAACCACCTCGACCCGTGTTACGTTTATAGCACATCTCTCCCCCTCCCTCCTCGCTCTCGCCCTCTTCGATTTATCGGACAAAGCCAAGAACGAGACAAGGAGACACGAGTTGATGGGAGTCTAATAATGTGGACAAATCGGACTGAAGGAATTCGAGGGTGAAATTTTGTCTCTCGAAGTCGCGCTTCTACCTTCTTTCTGTTCTTCTTGCTTTCTTTATCACGTCTTTTTCTTTACCTCGATAACGAGCCCGAGACATTAATTATAGAGCCAGGTGTGTCGCCTCTGACTGCTAATAGCACGTCTTCCTTCAGACTTGTTCGTAATTATCACAACCACCCAGCTCCGACTGTCTGTTATTAGATAGTCGAATGTCAGAGGGACATTTCGTTCGTGTTCTGTCAACCTTACGAATTATTCATAGTATTCTGTCCTTTTTGAAAGAGCAAATTTTAACCTCTTGATAATTAACCACGTTTATACATCACGAACCTGCTGATATAATTGCACATACGTACGTATAATATGTAAATTGATCGTCGTTACTTTCGTTTTCAATTTCGTACAAATGGACAACGTTTTTCGGTGCTGTATGAAAACATGCTGGTGAATTTAATTTCATCTACTTTTTATATTTTATCTCCATAGTTACGTCTGAACACATTACACCGGTCGACGCGAATTTCGTGTCTGGGTTCTAGATGTCAAATTTTCATCTCTTCTACGTAACTGATAAATGAAAGAACAGTTTTGTCAGATAAAAGTTTTTTCCTGTAGAAACCAGAACGAGATTGCGGATTTTAAGAAAAATTGCTCATTTTCTCAAACATTTGTCGCGAACAACAATTGAACAAACTTCACGTATTTCTCACGTGTGCTTCTCAAGCATAAGTTTCGTACGCAGTAACCATTCGCCACCGATAAGAGGCAAAAGCGAACAAGGGTACGTATGCCATGTGTATGTACATACATCCGTAAAGCTGTATCAACAAGTGGCGGTCATTTTAGCCTGGGCGTAACCGAAATGAGCATATAATACATACGTGTATACACACACGTATACATGTATATATATGTGTACATTTGTGTATAAGTATATAAGTGCACATAACGCAAGTGTGAAGCATTCGCTGCGCGTTATATACCCGATATACTTTATATACGTGTACATATGTAAAAAGCTCCGAGGTTCTCCTGTAATAGATGGGTAAGGCGTTGTGCCGACGTGTCACTTTGTTCGTTTTGTAGCGACAAACCGTTTCTCCGTTTCGTTGAAAAAAATTTTCACTCGTCGAGTAAAATTTTTCATTAATTAAATGTTCTACTTCAATCCCCTGAAACTTCATTATGGGTGGTGGAAGAACCTACTTGGAAACTGAACGCGTAATATATTTGTGCGGAAACTTCGTACACGCGTATGTATACGTTTCACTTTACATACACATCAGCCGTATGTGTAAGACTGTATAATAATGTGATTAAATTTTCACCCAAATTAAACGCATAATTTCCATTGTGGGATACGCGGTGTATATTTAAATATAAATGTAAGGCAAACGCCCAAGGCCTAAGGTATTCAATCCTTTAATTAAACATATTATAATAAGCTGGAAAGTTGCAGAGCAGCTGGATCTCCGACAGCCCAGCTACGACGGCCCTTTACCGTCCTGATGTTACAACAATTATTGCTGCCGGATGAATATGCATTTAACTATATTGCGTGTGATATGTACATATACGTACATGTGTATGTGCGTCTAGTTGTTGGTAGGTATAACAATAATGTACAGCGTACTCGACGAGCCTCGCCGCCGCGATTTGTTCGTTCGAAGTGTCAGTCGGGTTATGCTGATGAATCCGTTTATTCCGCCCGGGGAACACACTCCGATTGAGAAATTGAATTATCCTCGTCAACTCGTACCTCCGGCATCGTTCTCCAATATCAGTCCTACCCTCCTATATCTCTTTCTTACTTCCCTGCACTCTCGTCGCACATCGGTGTAAACATACTTTCGCCGTCGCGTTTGTCAATAAAAATCAATCCCGATTCAATGCTACAATATTGTCGGATCGAATTGTTTGCGTATGGAGGAAGAGCTCAATCGACTACGAATAATATTTCGTTATGTTTTTAATATACAGGTGTATAAATTTGTGTATAATATTTCCGTCGTCTGCTTGGTTTTAAATTTATTGCCCGCGCGGTTAGAAAACGAAATAAAAAATGATAAACAAAAATGTCTGAGCAGATTCACCAAAACCAATATATAACCATTTTTTAATGTATCGCTAGTTGTAGAAAAAAATGTTGATATGACTATTTAAAAGTTAAATCTACAAAAATTTGTGTCATATTCACTAATAGGAATGTAACAAGTGACATAGATATTGGGTTTGATTTTTACTGATCTCAAAAACACGAGAACCCAATTATCGAATCGACAGCCCCAACGATTGATTTCAAATTTGGTTTCATTAATTCTTTGTTGTGGAATAAAATTTTTTAGACCAAAATGGAAGCTGGCAAACTTTTTTGGTTCAGAAGTTACGGGCAAAACAAGTGATTGAAAAGTGAGAAGAATGGAATTAAATATAAATTTAGAAAACATACAAATTTATATTTTAAACGTTTTCCCTCCCGTTTCAATTGTACAGCTTGCCAACATCCGTCTTGGTGTCAAAATTTTCTTTTTTTTAACGAAAAATTCACGAGCAAAAATTTAAAGCTACTCGATTATAAGGATGTTCATTCGAAAGTTGGGTTTTCATGTTTTTGACATTAAGAAAATTCAGACTCGTGATGTAATTGTACAACGTCTAGAACTCGGTGAGAGATGTTAGTTTTCTACGACTCGCACCTTGTTTACGAATGAAAAAAAAAAAATAAAAATAAAAATGGCCGATGGTGAGAGTGTCAGGCGTAGGTCCATTTTGGCTGGAATGCCTCATATATATGCTCAGCGAGACTTGCTAGATAATAAAGACTCGGGGTCTAGGTGATTGGTACGTTCGCTTATACATAGATATACAGATATTGAAATCTCGTGGAAAATATTCAAATGCGAACGTATAGATATATATATATATATGCATTCACATACAGTATATAAATGAAGGAGCTTTCAAGTTTGCATCAGCAATTAAAACTATATTATAATTCTCGTTAATGATGCAGTTTCTCGTTGCTCTCTGATTTATGTACAGCACAACACGATGCGTCCTGCGACTAGCTCGCTAATTAGCATCGCGCAAGCCGACACGTGTGTCAAATCGTTAATTTCTGCACTCGCTCTCTCTCTCTCTCTTTTAAAACTTGTCTCTACACTCACCTATTCGCCCAGGATTTACCCAAGTATTATTGATCACAATATTTTCATCCCAGCTCACCTTATCGTTAGTCTTTCTCGTATACTATGCGTTGTCGATATTCGTACGTTGCGTATATCAACTCCGCTCCAAGTCCTTATAACCATTTTCTTTTACTCGACGTCAAATTATCGCGTGATAACTGCGCCGCTAGTTCTAGTGTTTTCTTCTTTAATTTATTATCTGTCATTCTTCGACTCGTTTCTCAGCCTTATTCGTCTTATTGTTATACCCACGTGCCCAGTTTAGCTATACACGTAATAGCATGGATTCTTACGGTAATCGGCTCAGAGTCCTTTTCTTAATTCTTTAATCGTTGTGATAATCACGCGGATACAACCATTTCTTACTGCTATTCTACGCTATATCACGCGTATGTAATCTTTGCTTTTTAAAGGCATGCCAGGGCACAATAAACAAATCAAATCTCTCTCGCTCTCTGTAATTTCCGCAAGCTTTCGAACACTGCATCCTATACACACGTAGCTGTATAATCCGCGCTGCTGCACGCCGCGTTGCGTCGAGGGAAAGTGTTAGCATCCCGGACGGGCTCACGGTAATACCCTCTAATTCCACAAATATCTGCAATCGCCGGAAGGCAGGCGGATGGTGGTGCAAGCGGTACCCTGCAGTTCACTCCGGTTCAACTGCCCTCGCTCTGTTCCGTAATTGGCGTGAATTTCAGCCACGGGGTTTAAGCTTTTGTCCGTTCCTGCACCTACGCTTCGCCTGCGAAATACGCTCGACCGGATCACGTCGCGATGCTAAATGCTAAATGCTGAATGCCGAATGCTGAATGCAATTACAGTCGGGTATCTTTGATTTACGGAGGGTAGAGGTAATGAGAAATATCTCGTATGGACTTTCGACTGAAAAGGTGTCTCCGCCAAGAAGCGAGAAATAGTCGTTCAACGAGTCACCGGCATGGCGTTAATAAGACAGGCCTGCAACCAAAAAACTTTACAGGTTTTTTTATACTGTTAATTAGTTATTGATTAGCACTCGAGAAGAACGAAAACGGAATGTGAAGTACGTTTCACGAAGAAATTGTTTGTTTAATTTTTTAAGGAATAGCGTTTAGTTCATTGTAATGAAATGGTTGTTTTTTTTCATTATTGGTATACGTTTGTTTTTCTTTTCTTTTTTTATGGAAACACCTTGCAGTTTGCCTAAAAAATACTGTACACGATGGAGGGAAATGGGAGCAATTTTTGGAATCAGCACGCTCGAAAATGTAACCTTTAACAAAAACGTCCCACGCAGTTGAAATAAAATATTTTCATGCAGATCCGTGTAAGCAATCAGGGTTCGATCTGATTGGCGCTTTATTTCAAATGTGAAACTTTTCCTACAGCAACGCCGTCTCAATTCTACTCTATTTAACGGATACTTTCTGCACACAGAGACGGTCTTCCTTACTTCTACGCTCCATACTTAGAGAATCAAGCTTTTCTCAACCGGTGCAAGCTGCGCTGAACTTTGTAGGTTTATCGGATAGGCTGCAGGTACCGTAGAAAACTGTAATCTTGGATCTCTCGATCTCTTCCCTGCATTCACCTTAATTTATCAACTCCTCCGACACTCGGCGTGTCGTTACGTGCAACCATTGCAGACTCTGGCTTTACGGGGTCGTTAGACGTGCTTCCTCCTCATTTATATCCCCGCGTCCCGGGCAAATTGCTCGTTGTAGGTATATCCTATTTTGTACAGCTAGCTACCTACATCGGATCAGCTAGACTTAATTACGTCGCGATAGGGAAGGTCGAAGGGCAAGAACGGAACAGATGTATCGTATCTTAGATACCTAACAGCGATGTAACGAATATTCGCATATTTCTTGACATTCGCAAAACACGTGGCGAACATTCGGCGACCGTGATTGTCGCAAATACTTCATATTTTGCTTATAAAAATTGTGAAAATAATATCAAATAAGACAAAAAAATATTAGTTTGATAATGAACTTTTATTAGAAAAGTTTGTCTTCGCGTTTGATTCGCACGGTAACCTAAAATTAAATTTTTTTCTGCTATCAATTTGTCATTAAATAATCAAACCAACAATCCGCTTGATTCGGATCAACTCGGCAATTTCCGGGACGAGATACAAACGGCGCTAATGTGTGCATGCAACTTGCACGGTGTACCTGGCGGTCAATCAATATTCGACTTTTAGCCACGTAGAGAAGTGGCGACAGTTTTAAAAATGCATATCGACGACAAATATTCGCATTAGCGAATACTTAAAAATTTACACTCGTTAAATCACTTGTGCATAATCTGGCGCTATTTTATCCATCGTACGATGCTGATTGATCGGCCGCGTGTTCGGCTATCAATTCTCCGTACAACGATCATTTAATGTATTCTGGATGACCTGCCGAAGCTATTTTAAGGATAAGACGATACATTCTCTTTGCAGCAGGTTTAATTTACATCACGCGTCTGTACAATGTACGAGTATGCACGTACATAGGTAGGTATACGTATGTACGAAGATACGCGTCGGCGATGGTCGAATTTCTCGCTCGCGATAACGGTTAATTAACTCTCTGACAGAACGGTGGCTCGTTACCATAAAAGCGTTTCGGGATAACCGGAAGGATGCCGATATAGCACGCGTAGCACCGCGTCTCTCGTCATATTCTCTCCTTCTTCTCACCCTGCAAAGGTCAATCCTGCCGTGTAACTTGGGTCGATGTCAAACGGTACGAAGCTGATGTAAGAGAAAATTTTCCATTCCAGCGGAAACTTGGTGTCTATTTCGAATCTTTCTAACCGACTGAGTTATACGATACTGCAAACGTTTGAACAGTGTGAAGGAAAAAGAAAGAGAGGTGACAAGAAAAAAAGAAAAATTTAGATATTCCTTGTTCGAGATTGAAACAAGAGTCACAGAATTTCTAGGTAAATTAAATTTGTGTTTAACGGATCGGATCCAATTCGATGAAATAAGTTTATTTTTCACTCTCCGTCTCATTCATATATTACTACAACACAGTACCTATATGCTTTGTAAATTCTCCGTGTTTATGTATCCTTGTACGTAATATCGCATTCGTTTTACATCAATTATAAGTTATTGGGGTGGTTGATTACGAATCTGGAATCAGATATTGAAAATTCAGTGCGACGAACCCAATCAGTGACCCGGAAAACCCTTGCTCAGAGTTTCTTTGACCGTATTCGATCAAATTTAACGTTTTCTTTCACCATATTGGATCCACCATCCTGAATTTCTAAAATCTAATTTCAGATTCGTAATCAGCGACCCCAAAATCATAGAACACTGTCTTGTTATAAAAGTTGACTCGGCACAATAACGCGGCACTCATAGGGTTAACGTGAAGCGCCGAGGCAAATACGACAATCAAAATTTCGAGACTCCCACCTTTTTCTTGAACATACATATATGTATAGTATTTTACAAATAACACTTCTGGGCTTAAGCACACTGCACTTTTCGGCCGGGTAAAATCCCGGCCATGCTCAGTCAGCGACAGCGGGAAGCCGCAAGCTTCGAGGGTGACGCAATCACCGAAATACATTTATTCAAACTCCGGAGGAATATCAAACAGTCTCGGTCCGGTAGGAAAGCTCCCGGAATATCCATCCACTCTACATTTCTATATATATGTATATATACATACATATATATGTATGTAGATGCGCGGTTGTATGGGTGGACGCTTACGTAACGCCGAGGATAGTTTACCCTTGCCTTTTTTTCTTCGTCGACAATTGTTATCGCATACCTGTATTTATTCATAGTTGAGAATTTATAACGGGGTGAAAACTGTTGAAGAAAAAACTTGATCGAGCAAAGATTTGAAAAATTTCACCGAAGCTAATCTGCAGTTGAAATTGATTCGAAAAGTTCTCCTTATGGAGGAAAAAGATTGATAACACGCAATTTTAACTATTAACATCTCGTTTTGTTAGATTAATGACCTCAGAGAAATTACGTTATTTTACAATTTTCCTAACCGAAAAATTACTTCTGGTCAATAATGGTTTACTTTTATAGGATTTACACTTGAAATTCAGTGTTCTAAAATTTTTTTCCGACACGCAGAGATGTTTTTTTTTTTTTTAAATTCTGTTTAACTCGATTAGCTCAAATGTTACATTTTGAACCTTACACCCGGGTAACCCAATTACGTCTTATCGCGACGCAAGCTGCATCGTAAGAATCGTCTCTTCGATCGATTCATACGCTTGGTTTTATATTATCTCGAATAATTTGTAACGAAGAAAATAAGAAAAACTCCGCTCAGTATAACAGAGTCGCCAGCTATATCAGGGTACAAATACCTTATTTGGAGAAGAGCTTTTTTCTCATTCTCTCCTGATCTCCGGACGGTCGTACAATCTGTTTCCAAATTAGGAATCGAACGAAATGCGAGAAAAAAGGTAAGAAGAAGAAGAAGAAAATGTGTACTAGATAAGGAATCTTCTCACGTGGATTCTAATCAACCCTTCTCGCCTCCGTCAAATCGCCCCGTTTAGTGGTCGATGATGTCACACACCCGTGATAATCAATCACCGTATGCGAGGAGGTGAGAGTCGAGATATAACATATAACCTTCGCGTCTATCTCTATATCATCGTATTAATTCATTACCGAAGAGAGGAAATCGATTTATCTCGGATACGCTTCGCTCCGCAATTCCGTTATTGTGCTCGTGACCGACTCTCCGATCTAAACGTCCATCTTCATTCTCGCTGGCTAAAATGGTCTGGGAACGTTTTACATATTTTTTTCCCTCTTGAAGCTTATCGCTTAATCTTAACAACGAAATCATGATACGAGAGAGATCTGGAAAATATAAATTAAAGCGATGGATTTGAACCAATGAGTAGTTTTATTCTTTTGTTTCGGCTTGATTCTAAATTTTATGTAAATTTCAAATTTCATTTTATTAACTTTATTTTATCAGCCTATATATACTTGTAATCAAGGGGGTTATCGAATTTTTCTCATCAATTATCGCATAGCAAGGAAGCCTCTGTATAGTATACGATCATTATCAGGTATAGAATGAAAATTTTTATCCTTCGTTGTATAACGTCAAAATGAATAAGGAGATTGCTCAATTTTGACGAAACTTTAAACGTTTGAATGGAAATTTTTGGCTATTTCATAATTCGAAAAGCCTCGCAATCACATTGAAGGTGCTAATAGGTCCGAAGATGATCCGATTTACCTACCTCATTCTCAGCTGCTTCTTATTTCTCGTGTCACGTCATTTCGGAGAGAAAAAAAAAAAGAAAAGACTTGCGTAATTAACGAGGCCGAGCGAATATTAGAAGAATGGATAATTAGAATTGGAATTAATTGTCGGTGGTTGGATCTCGATAAAGAAAAGCGTACACATTTCTTCTTTTTCTCGTCAACAGCCACGTGTATAATTTGGCCGTCGCGTCGTTCCCATCGCTGCAAAGAGTGCCAAGTGGGCCGAGTCAGCGTGGAATCGGGCAATCGGTCATAACGCGAGTAGAACAAGCCGATGCTGAGTCAGACACACGCGCGGCGGGTGGCTAGACGTATCGAAGTTAGCCTCGATCCTACGAGCGATTTTAAGATGACGATTTTATCAAGATGCCCTGCAGCGGCGGATAAAGAAAAACGAGAAAGAAATGCAAGTCGGTGGGTATACGCGGGATGAAAAAGCGACGCGGGTGTGGAGTGTACGATAAACGGCTGACTAATTTCCACCGAGTCGAGTATCAGCAGAAGCTCCCCCAGACCATAGCCAAAGGCGTTTGAAGAGCACTCGAAAGTTTCGAGTTTCATGGCTGCGAGTTTAACGTTAAGGTTCCGCACGCGTGTGCCTCGCCTTGTCAATGGCCCTAAACTAAACCCTCCGTGATTCGCGTTACGGTACGGCACGAATCGCGAATTAGACACTCTCGTCTCCGGAGATGTAAGGAATTCGCGAGAGATTCTTGGGCGCGTGTCTGAATTCCCTCTAGCCGTGTATGGACGATTTGGAAAATTCCATGCAAACCTTGGATCCCCAATATTTTTCAATGTGCGTTAAAAAATTTTCTGCAATTTTTCCCAACTCTGAAACAGTACCCTGAATTTTTTCAAACCTTTGTTCAACTACCCAATTATTTGTGGATATTTAAAGGGATTCTGGAAAGGAATGTGTTCAACTTTACGAACAATTCTCATAACTTCAATTTTTTAGTTAGAACATTTCTAGACCGGTTCCATTACGGAGCGATTTTTGTCTATTTATTTTTTTCTGCGTATTCAATTTTTTTCTTTATCAACTTCACGATGAAACCGGTCTACAAATGTTCTGAGTGAAAAATAGAAATTTCGTGAATTTTTCGGGAATTTTCCGATTGCTCAAACAATGTTTCAGTTGATGAAAAAAATTAATAGCGGTAAAAAAAAAATTGAAAAAAATCGTATCGCTATCGTTATCGCTGTGTGTTTTTTTCTTTTTTCTCCCTCTTTTCTTCGTCCCGTTAAAATGTATTGTTGTATGTATAAGAGACCATTCAAGTATTAGCTAACGCTAAAACAGGGGTAGACCATTCAGAAAAACGTTATCAACTGGTACCCTGTGGTATTAGGCATTCCAGGCAAGCGTGAGCGAACGTAGGAAATTCAAAGCGCATGCTCAAGGCCGGCCTGAGAATGATAAAAAAAATTTCGTTAAAAGGAGGTATTAACAATGCACGAATTGCTCAATGACAATATGTTAGCAAATGTAACGTTTATTGCATGTATTTAAGAAGAAAGACAATATATAATGTATTTAATGCTCAATGAATAATGAATTTAGGTTTTTCTGAACATTTCAATTTGTATTAATAATTAATAATAATTAATATTCAACAAAGTAGAAATAAATTGATCAGGATGTGACTGTAAATGGCATTTCTGTAATTCCCGGGCAATGAATCGATTTTCCCATAAACTTGTGAAAAAGTCTTAGCTAATGTTAAAAACAGTATGGTGGGCGGAACTATCGAGAGTTGCCAATCGTCGTGACTAGGCGTGGGATGTGAAAATTTGCAAAAAATGCGTCAGCCGATACTTGAACGGTAGATAATTCTACACCGGGCAGCGTGCGTATAACTCGGACTTGTGATTTTTACGACCCCGAGGGACCCTTCGTCGACAACTCGGGCAGAGTCACCCACAGAGAGAACTGGATGATATCGATTCCGTCCGGCGAGCCCCACCTCGTCCCCGATCGCGAGCCATCTATCCCCGGCTCGTGGTGGAGCATCCTAGAGGCGATTCTCCGAGACACGACAGCCGTTAAACTAGCCGTATATCGAAGTAAGGAGCCCGAATCGAATCGAATCGAACGACGGGCTCCGGTGATCTATGGTTCGAATGAACGCTCTTGATGGCTTCTACGACACTCCGTTACGACCCTGTTATTGCTGAGGGTCCTGGCAACTCGTTAGACGCCGGTGAAAACCGTAGTAATATGTACGGGGGAAAGGGAAACAAAAAAAAGACAACCAACAGGTATGCTCGATAGACCTAAAACGGGATTAGCTGCTTCCATTTTATTCTCACGCTACAACGATCGATTGCAAAATTGAATTTTATTTATTTTTTTTTTTTTTGAATACTCGATAGTTTGTTCGAAAAATATTACGAGTCCCTTTTTTTTGGAGGGGGAGATCGAATTATACGAGAAATACATGTCAGTCGTAAGCTTTTCGAAGAGATTGGGGTGTATTTTTAATTCACACCTTGCGGCACATTCGTCACAATTTCTTGATTTCGCAGCCGAAATTCTCTTGCTCGGGTGACACGCTTAGACCGTACGTAAACCTACTTATCGTTAGAACGGGTGTGTACGGCATGCCCGATTACGCTCGGAGTGTAAGGAGGTACGGATGTCGTTCTCTGTTTACAAAGCATCTGTAAAGCAAGGGGAGTACGAGGGAAGAGGATCCCGTGAGCTCAAACGAGAGGAACAGAAGGGACTGAGGAGGCACGCTCGTCACACGCACGTTTTGTGTACCTTGGATGAGACGTAAGCGCAAAGAGAGAGAGAGAAAGGGGGAGAGAAGAGCTGCACGCGCCCTCTTTGTGCCTACCCAGCTGCATTATTGAATGCCCCTCGTGTTTTATTCCCGACGATAAGGGGTCCAGGTGAAAGGTATTGGTTAGACCGTGCCGTGCCTACGGAGTGAAGGAGTGGCGGAATGCGCGAAAAGAAAGCCCTGTAATCCCTCTACGCTCACTATTCCTTCCTTCCTCCCTCGGCAAGTGTCTGCCTGCCCGCCCGCCTGCTTTCTTCGCCTTTGACGGCGCCCGTCAGGCTCCCGAGGGACCCGCGGGATGAATCGCCGCTGTCTCGGTGCTCTCGTACTCTCCTGACTCTCGTAGCGTGAGCTAGATCCTACATATGCTCGCTATACCTTGCCGTCTCGAAGACGAAAGTGAAATACGTGCCGCGAATTTCTACCAGCAATATTCTCCGACAACTCGCCCGGTTATCATCGTGTGCGCGTCTGTGTGTTCGCGCGTGTGGGACTTTGGGTAGGTGCGCGGTGTGTAATAATCATCTCTCGATTACCTAATCACCGCCGACCACGTAGGTTACAATATACTCTGATGGTCACGGTATTATATTATAGAACATTTTGCCCATATACGGGTGATTTCCCAAGGGTTCGAATATATCGTACTCCACGTGATCATGTTTGCGTTACATTACAGAGAAACGGCGGATAGGTCAATTTCTTCATTAAATGTAGGTAGCTCGAGTTAATATTTTTAATCCATTCTCTCTCTCTCTCCCCCCCACCTTGCTCTCTTCACCGGCCTGTTTACTTGCAAATTTTGTTTCTTTAATTCATTCGGTGTAACGAGTAATCGGACTGTAATCTACCTGTTGTAGGTACAAGTACGGTGTTAGGAAATAAGGTGTGTTCTTGAGTATCACTGGCGCTTCGACGAATGAGAACGTTGACCCCACACGACGTCTGCGTATTGAGCAATATTTTTAAAAACTATGAAACAGCCATTCGTTCGTACGTCCATAGAATCTTATTTAATGGGGAAATAATATTGAAATGTTGAATAATCGGTTACAGAGGTTATGTTGTATTTTTTACGACAGAAACGGAATTTTCGTCGTGACGTGACGTCATGTGGGGATCACGTGACTTTGCTACTGCGCATATCCGTTCAGAGCACACCTTGTTTTTTTACACCGTGGGTGCAAGCGTTCAAAGTATGGTAAATTCTACCGACGCAAAAACTCCTTTTCTATCAATTTCTTTTTTTCTTTCCATTTTTGGCATATTTTCGAAATGCAGAGAATGCGCCAGCATTCGTGGTCTCTGTGGGCGAAATAATGGAATCGTACGAATCCTAGCTTGTATCATGATGAATGTTTATACCTACCCGGTATTGGGTTTTTACGTTGTATAGGCGCGCACAAGAGTATTTCCGCATCGCATGCATCTTCACCTCCGAAAATAGCCTCTCCCTTATTTCCATCCCACCCCTTAATTACCACCGCGTTGCCAAGTCGAGCCGGTTTAAAGAGTTCACAGCGATACCGAACAGCGAAGAATCGAGAGCAATAGGCTAGCCAGCCGATTACCCCGTCGTTGGTCGATTCGAACTTCTGGCCAAGAAAACTATACCCGGGGTCATTAGTACGTAATACGATCGTAAAACTCTGCTACCGGTGTGCAATGGATTTTGTCAAAATTAATCGTCAGAATTACGTCGTTTGACAAACGGTAACGAATTAGGTGGGAACAAAGTCGAGTCAATATTGTTTCTCGATTGTAACTAGGTCGGTCAGGGTAGTGTGACGTACGGAACGAGACTGGGGAAATGCGAGTAAACAGGTTGAAACAAACGAACCGGACGAGGAAACGCGACGAGGACCAGTGGTGATCGGGTCAGGAGTGCGGTTGATCAGATTTCATTGTCAGTGCTGTGGAAAATTCTCAAGGATCAGTTTCGAGTCCTCTCGATCAATGGGTGGGAATTGAAAAGAAGGAAGCGAATCGCGCCGCGGGCACGGCGCCGGTTCCTCGGGAGAGAGCATGAATCGATCCAAGTTTAAGCTCTTCGCCGGATTTGGTGGGTTGTAGACTGGCGCGTAGTAGGGTGGTTAGCTCGGGAAACAATAACAACGAAGGTATCCATCCCAGGTCGATCTCTACGATTTGATTTCCAATGTGATATGTTACAGTAGACAACAAACTAAGCTGCACGTTTTTCTCTTTCATCTGACGTTAAGCACTTCAAGGGGGTGAAACCACTCTCCAAAGTAAGAATCGACCTGGAATACCTTCCTTGCAAGTCAGAAACACCGTGAACGGTGGTTTGGTTGGCCTCGCGTGGGTATCCGTCAGGAGTCAGGACGGTTAACCCAATCGGCGTCCAGGATAGTTGGAAGAGGTTTGGCCGGTGATTCAATGCTGCCAATATCGGTAAGAGGTACGGCCTCTGCTTTTTGGAGGCTTCGTCCATGTCGGCACGGAGTGCGCGTTGGCAGCCAGTCGTCCTATCCCTCCCGGGAGGCAATGCACGCTTGAGAGCGGCGCCCCCGAAGAACCGAGACGCCAGCGCTCCCCGCCTCTCGCCCTACCTTCGGATTTGTCCGTGTCTCTGTGTCTCCCGATGTTTCTATCTATCCGTCTATCTATGTGTAGCAATATTCATCTATCCATTCAATGAGGACGAAGTTGATAACGTTTCACTGTGACGCTAACGTATGTTTAAGGAAAATCGCTAATTCGCACCTTTATGACCTTCCGAAATTTAGTAAACTGTTGTAAATAAAATATGCTCTTATTCGGAAAATCCAGCTCCTTTCAAGTCATTATCGAATTTCCCAATGATTCATCTATCCATCTATCTGTCTTTCTATCTATCTATCTATCTATCTATCTATCTATCTATCTATCCTCCGGATGATGACGGAAGACCTGTAGAGGGGAGCCTAAAGGAGATGAGAGGAGAGGAGAGGAGAGTCAGTGCTGATTGTTAGCGAAGGCAACCCGCCCCGCAAACCTTCAGCTCCGATCCTTGCGAAAGGAGGGACGTGTGCCGGCTGCGAAATCAGGAATGAATGAATGGACGGAGGTATAGACGAATAGAGGAGGAAGGAAAAAACTTTGGAAAGAAAAGGAGAGGTAAATAAGTGGTAACGCTTCTCTTTCTCTTGGTTTCGGGATTCCTTATATGTGTTACACATTATACGCCTGTACATGTCTCGAGGGGGATGATAGATTCGAATTTCGCACACATGCATCGAACTAACGCGAAACGCGATTCTTCCACTGTCTATCTCTGCCTATCCATCCCGCCAATCTACCTACCCACCCTGCAGCAACCACCCTCTCGAACTCGCTCGCCCGCTTGCTGGCGTCGAGTTATTTACCCTCGATTCTCCGGCGCTAATATAATTTCCCAGTCAGCTCTCTCTCTCTCTCTCTCTCTCTCTCTCTCTCTCTCTCTCTCTCTCTCTCTCTCTCTCTCTCTCTCTCTCTCTCTCTCTCTCTCCGCGAGGGCGGGCGGGCGACGGGATTCGACTAAAAATAGAATTTACTGCTAGCCTCTAGACCGTATACCTTATATCCCTGCAGCACCTCTCTATATCTTTCCTCTTGTACCTTGTACACACTTTGGTGCCAAACTTCAACCTATTCACCGTATATCCATGTGACAATTTGTCCCTTCCATCCTTCCTTCCTTCCTTCCTTCTACCATCTCTCGTATACGTTTCATCCGTACGGGAAACCAATTGTTGTACTTTGATATATCTACATGATTTCTATATCTAGATTACATCTACATTACAACTTTGCAGTAAAGAAAAAAGTATAGTCATTGGTTCATTTTTTAACTTATTGTTTCCTTGATGTACCTCACGAAAAATTTGTGACAAGTAGTAGAAACAAAAAAAAAATTGTCGTAAAACCTGGAGGAAGTAAGAAAATATTCAGAGCTCGCTACCAATTATTGTAATATTTTTTATTGATTTTTATGCCTACGCCTTATATTTTCCTACCTCCTCCAATTTTCACGACAATTTTTTTTTCGGTATTTCTCACTGATTCTTCGAGTGGCGCCGTGAGATAAAGAAGTTGAAAAATGAACCCTCCTAGTACGCACGTATAATCTGTGCAATTTGAATACCTGCGAGAAAAGAACAAATTGATTGAAAAAGAAAAAAAGAAAATGAAACAAGCCGAATACGATATCTATAGTCTGGAAACGAGGGCCGCTCTCAACGTCCGGGAATTAGTCGGGGACACCGTTGGGCAACGTTGAAATTCGCATTGGCCACCGAGCTTTGGCAGCGTTGATAACGAGAACAGCAATTTACATAAGTACGTACAACGCGCTCACAGCGGGAGCTTTATCACACCGCTTGCTTGCAATGCGATGTGGTGCGCGGCACGAGTCTGGCACTCTAAATTATTTATAAACCAAAGAATATGAAACACCAAGTTTGGTATACGTGTATCGTATACATATTTTAGACGTATATAGGCACTCTGCGTGCATTTTTTGTAAGCAAGCACATTTTTACCCCAAGTATTTCCCATATACTATATACGTGAAAAGCACGCGCATGGTTGGTATATAATGTAATTCCATGGTATATCTATTATACCTGGAATCGTATAATTGACCTTAATTACCATTTTACTTGTTCGTTCGTTGCTCATCATCCACGCCCGAGTCTTTTATTTCCGATGGACAGAGTCATTAGTTTCGAACCAATGTTCGTTTGCGTTTTTTCTCTCCTAGCTCTCTCTTTCTCTCTTCATTTTCTTTCTTTTTTTACACCCCGACGTCGGCGTCCATGTCGCATCGTCGCAGCCCTCACGTAAACCGCTAATTTTTCTTCTTCGTCTTCATTTGATTTTTTATTTTTTCTCTCCGTTGTTGTTTTCCTTCAATTTTCCACAGAAACGTGTCCTTATCGTTGTTTGTGCCGCGGTGATATAATATCTCTTATGTACATACATCATATAAAACCGATATCCAGATATAACCTTTGAATGGATTTCAATATACGTAGAATCAAAGAAAACCTCAACGTGAAATTTTCGCTCTCTTTCGCTTTCCATCCTCTTCGTATTGCTTCGTCAATGCTTCGCCACCGACTGTAGAACGAACGAATTTGCTCGACAAATTGGTAGACTTACGATTCAAACCGTTTGTAACAACGAATAAAAAAATAAGGAATAACTTTATCAAAAAGCCGTCGCTATTTGACAATTAAAAGCACAACGCGATGTTACCACTAGATGATAGTTCGGTTATACGCACTTCGGACCGTGTGCAGACGCCTCAGTCGGGGGTCGGCAGTTCAAACGATCACTCTGAATAACTTTTATACCCACACCGTATGCGTGCAAGCATACATGCGGAAGTTGAACGAGCCTCTTGGGGCCTTCGACGGAGAGTAATCAATTTCAACTTTAGGTATATAATGTATATGTATTATGTATAAAGTATGTAATAGAAAGTGGATACGTAGACAGGTGGTCGTCAGTGCGGTCGCGTACGCGACTTCCGTTCATCCGAATCAGCTCACCGGACGAATGGAATCCGAACGTACCGCAAGCACACGCCTGCACGTTACGTAACTACGTCCGTGCATGCATACTGCGTGGTATATGCGTAAAAATGTAAATGGTGAAAAATCGAGGCGTAACGAGGAGGCGGAAAGTAATCAAGTTCTTCATTCATTCTCTCTTCCGCGAGTGCTTCGGGAGCAATTTGCGGGCATGAATTGCTGCATTCTGTCTCTCCGTGTATCGCGCGCAACTGATTCGTTCTTTCGTTCATTCGTGATTTCAATAATCTTAAAAATCGTCCTGCTAGTCGATATATCATCACGTTATACGTCGCATGATTTAAGGATTTTGAATTCTCAACCAAAAGCGAGTCTCGTCGGCAATATTGAACATTTTCATTCACAATAAAGGCGATGAGAAAATTAAATTTTAGGAATTATTTTGAAATTTTCGCTTTCGAAAATATGCAAAGGTTGTATCTACGAAATTATTCGTTCAATACCCCGGAAACTTCTCAATTGTAATGTACAACGGTCTTACAAAAACATATCCAAACTTGAAGGCTTTTCCTCCGTTTTTAAAAATTGGAAAATTTTCGAATAGGGATATTTCAAAATACCGAAAAAATTCTTTAAAAATTCACGTGTATTCAGAAAAATCAACGAATTCATTTCACATGACAAAAAAAAAACATTCCCTAAAAATTTAACAAACAATATTTTGCGTAGACAATTTATTGATAACTTTTGGGTATTATCGTTACTCAAATTTAATTCCCTCGTCGTCTTTACTGTGGTTCATTTTTTGCCGATTTTTATTTTGTCATAAAATATTCAATATTGTCGACGGGACTCACGTCTGTTTGAGAATGTATAACCCGTAAATCCTTGTTAATCTCGGTTCTTTTACCACATCTCTGCACTACGGGACATCGTCTTCAACGCCGCTGTGACGAGTACAAAATAAAATAAACGTGTTATAGCTGCGTACACCGACTTTATCGGTTGAATCGTGAAACGTACGGCGCCGTGCTTCTGCATTGGGTTCTTCAGTAGTAAAGCCTCGTTGCGGTCAGCCGGGTCGGGACTCCATCCTGCAGCTTCTTCGTGCGCCTCGTACTCTTTTTTTCAAACGCGGCTTTATCGTTCACCACACGATACGTGTAACGAATATTTTGCGTTTCGACCTTGGCTCGAACAAGGTGATAACGTATTTGATACCTTTCACGGCAGTTCGGTATGGAAAAGAATAAGAAACGGTCCGAAGGATCTTTCAAATATTTCGAAGCTAGAAAATCTGGAGAAGAGGTACAAAGTATGACACGCGGGAGGTTTTTTACAAAATTCTCCGTTATATAAACGTGTGCTTTTTATCGGCCCCCTATATTTCTATCCCTTTTGATCGGTCGTTTAGACTTCAAACTTATTTTCACGACGCGACGGTTCGTCGGTTGGGAGAAAGTGGGAGATACATAGAAAAAGAAAACGCCAGAAAAATAAAAAAAAAAATAAATTAAAAAAAAACAAGAAGCTGATAACAATGAAGAACGAATCGGAGTGTAAAAAAAATTAAAGAAAAAATAAGAAAGAGAGAGAAAAAAAAGGAAGAAAAAGAAAGAAATTCTTTCGAACGAAGAAGTTGTTTTCCATGATTGCTTTTTTCGCGAAGAAGGACGAGTGGGGCGGGTGGGGCGAGAGGGAGGGGGAGGGGAGACGTGACGTCGACTAACCTACCCGGCCTGAATGAACGCCTCGATATAGACCAGGGCGACCTGGAGTTATCGATTCGCAAGTTGTGGCTCAACAAGTGCGCCGCGGCGTTTCTGAACTTGGGATTTTTTCCAAGCTTATGGACACACAACTTAGACAACTGTCCACTTACGGGAGGTATAAGTTTTGCGAGAATGTCCGCGTGTGTTTGTGCGGGGTGACGGTGGTGGAAGGGCGGGGGGTTGATATAGCCGACAAGATGTATGGAAAGATATTATTCTCGTGTGCTTGTATGTAATACCGGGCGATTATAAATACATACTACTATGGTCGCGAATATAGCTGGGGATAAAAATACCTCGAGAAGCTAGGGCACATGCTGCGACAAAATGAACAAACGTGCAATCAGACTCGCGGCTGCGGTAAGTGGAGTGCCTGGGTAACTACTCGGGAGTTTCAAACTTGTTCGCCCAACGTTGCCGCTACGTGCCGTAAATCACAGCTTACAGGTACGCTCGCAATAAGTTATCGATATAGATTTACCTATATATTCAAATTGCGCTGTTGTACCGGTTTTTTTTTTTTTTTTTCTGTTTTATTGGACAGCAAATTGCGGTCAGCATCGTCGATAAATTGCGGCGCTTTAGCGATTATTGTGCCGAACATTATGAAACGGATAACCTCGATGATCCTATGCTGCGTGGTCTTGGGAAGAATGCAAGGTACGTTGGGGTGTTCCAGAAAAAACTGTATCTCAAATAGAATATCTCAGCTGAATATGAGCTCGCAATATTGATATTTAGAGGTTGCTATTTTATTTTTTCCATTTTTCATTTAAATAGCACGTAGAAATAAAAGCGGAAAATTTTTGAATTTTTTTTTTTCGTATACAAATATTTTTTTAATTTACTTATATATATATATATATAGCGTGAAATTTTTTATAAAAATCTACGTTTAGATAGTTTATACGTCAAGCCGTTTACGAGAAATAAAATTCAAAAATATTACGATTTTTTTTTTGTGACGTGTTATTTAAATTGAAAATGGAAAAAATTAAATAGGCACCTATAAATATCCATATTAGGAACTCATATTTGGCTGGAATATTCTATTTGAGATACGCTACCGAAATTTTGTAGCCCGTTTGAAAAAAAAATTTATATATTTTTTTTTCGCATACATACCCGCTGACTGTGCTACATCCTACTCAACCCACTAAGACACCCGGAACCGTGAATTTTCAACCGTGGCGCAGACGGAGCAGACCGTTAAATAAATAAACCTGATTTCTTCCTTGTTTTTTCATCCCCCAAGTATACATAGCCGCAAAGTTTTTGCTTCGGGGCGGCACGTATTATACCTTCTTTCAACCAGATTGCAATCTACGCCCTATATATTTTCAAACTAAAACAACGTCGTCTCGGTCGTTTCTTTTCCCTTCTCTTCTCCTCCACTCCCTTGGGTATACGTAACCTTATATATTCTGACGCGCAGTATTTTCCGCACATTTCGCAGATTTTTCGCCAATTCTACGAAAATTATTCCTCGCGGTGTCTCTTTTTTTCCCCCTCTTCGTCGGGGCTACGAATTGGACGATAGAAATTCGTGTGATATTTATTACGTTATTATCGTGTATGCTGGCTGACCGCTGTATAAGGTAATTCAGTATCGCTTACTGTCTCAGTTTCTCCGCTAGCCTGAATCTTGAATCTTCTATCGGAAATCGCGCGGAGACATTTAGACGGAGAAAAAAATAACCTTTCTAAATACCTTTGCGTCTCGGTTTCGAAGGAAATAACATCCGGCTATTGACGAAGGGGATAAACCAGCCCCGCAGCGCTTGATTCGAGTTAAAAACAATTTCCCAACAACCTTCTTCGTTGTTCGCTGTTCGAAACTTTGTAGCAATTAGTACGGAATACCCGCCCCGTAACATCGCGATGACCGTGAGCGAAGAGGATCTCTAACGTGATGGTATCGTTGGTGAGAGAAAAAAATTTCCATACCTATAATGCAGATTACGAGAAAACGTCTTGGCTAATTGGTCGTATATAGCAGTCCTTTCTATCTTCGTTTTGTAAAGCAAACAAAACCCTATTCATACACAGAAAACGGTTTCAATTACAAAACGTTCGTTGTTTAGCCAGGATGGTTCGTACCGAAAGGTCGTTAACCGAGGGAAACATTTCGGGAACGATGTAACTTAAACCGTCTCTTTTGTAGGCAAGCACTTCTCGGTATCGATTATCTACTCCGACGTTGAGATAGACGGAGTAGCGATCGCTTCCGGTTCTCGTGGATGTGAAATTTTCCTTTGATACCCAGGCACTTCCGGCCTGAACTATATTCATCCTACTCTCGTTCGTTTCTCTTAATACCGTCTAGATCGTTGTATAATGTTCCTCTCGACGGTGGGAAAGAAACTCTGCACGCAAGTGATCGTAAATCGAACGATCCTGAGCGAGCGTCCGGCTTCTAATTCTACCATCTTGCTTTCCTTCTCTTCGTACCGGCCGAGTCACGAACGAAGAAGACCTCGCGAATCGTTTCGCAAAGCAACCGTTTTACACAAATACGAATCAGCTTCAGTAGTACGAGTATAATACTACTTCTTATATAAATGTGTGCAGTCGATCGACAGGACGATTCAAGGAAGACCGTCACGTCATGTTGAACGAAATGATTATTCAATACATTATGTAAGGAAATAAAGTGTGTCGGAACTGAATACCGATTTTCCCTCGGTCTGCGCATATACGAGATGATGTCACGGAAATTACGTAAAGAGGTTACTCGATGTTACTTATTTATTTCCGTAGGTATATTAATTTTGTTGAAAATGTCAGTTTCCGTAGTCAAAAGTTGCAAAAATCATGCTGTACACACCAAAGGACAAAATATCATGCCTGTATGACGTCACTTTGGATATGTTTTCCGATTGGTTCAACTAAAGCGTATGTGCGTATTGTTTCGCCTTATTTCCTCATTACATCGTGATTCGATCGATGAACGGCAAACTGGCGCGAGGATCAACGGAAAGACATACTTGGACATACCGTGTTAAATCTTCCACAGGGTATTACATATGTAGAAAACCGCGACCTGTGCGCCAATTTTTAAACTGCCCCATTCACGCGATCACAAAAATCCGGTAAACCGAGGTTGGCAGTGGCCAAGACTGCCGGAACTCAGAATCGTTCCAATTCTTGAAACGCTTCTGACAGAGGTTACAGAACCGCGTGTTTTTACACGCCGATAGTTGGGACAATGCTATATGAAAGGTTACACGGTGGCCGGTAAAAAAATCCGTAACAAATTCAAGGACATTATCAACACCTCAAAGACTTCCAGGACCACCGGACACCGTGACGAAGGTTACACCTACTAGCGATGATATCTATACTAACTGGATGGCTAGGATAGGGTCCTCGCCCTGAGTCGATCAGAAGCAGACGAAATCGACACCAGCGCTTCATAGCCGCAATGGAACTAACGAATCACGTGGTTCACTGTCAATAAGCTTGGTTCCGATAGGTGGCGTCATTCACGCGACCCGTTGGTTCAACTTCGGTTATCGCAGCGCTAGTGTCGGTTTTTGGGACTTCTAATCGGCACAAGCTGCCGTCTCCTGGAAGCATAGGAGTCAGCCATCCAGTTAGTACAGAGATAAAGATCGGTGCCTGTTGGTATTATCGCATGATTGATTTTCGTATTACTCACCGATTTGAGGAACGTCGTACTGTCTGTTGCCCCTTGCCGACCTGAGCATGAACTGCGAAGCGATAGCCGCACTGCCGGGAGGCGATGGGAGCTGCTGTTGGTTGATCATCGATGATCCCGATCCGGACGAAGCGGTGGTACGTTTCCCGGGTGGTTTATCGGTGTCGAATAGAAGCGGACTCAGCCCGATTCCGCCCCCCTGAAGCTTGTGGGGTGAGTCAGGGGGCTCAACGGGTAGTCCGCCAAGGTTGTCGAAGGGCGTCGGGCCGCTTCGCGAGTTCTGCTGGTCGAAGAAGTCCTCGATGTTCGAGGTCCTGCCGGTTCCACCCTGCTCGGACTGGCCCGGCGGCGTTTCCTCCTCCGATCCCCCGTAGACCAGGGGTGGCAGCCCGACGACCTTCTTGGCCTGCTTGAAGCCCCCTGGTCTCTTCCTCGCGTGGTGCTGCTGCTGCTGTTGGTGGTAGAAGGCCGCCTCCTCGTACAGGAAGGGCAGCTGCTCGTGCCGTGGCAGCAGTGTCCCGATTGCCGGCTGGCTCGTCTCGTCCATAATCACGTCCCGGTACCTCATCCCACCTCCACCGCCTATCCCTAGTCCGAATCCCGGGACCATGTTATCCGTCTGATCGTCGTACGTCTGGAGCCAATCTTGAACGGCGTCGCGACGCGATCCGTCGTACTGGTGAGCTCGCAGGTGGAGGTGGCCCATTTTTCCCTGACTCGCTCCAGCGAGCTTCGCATCTCGCGTCTTTTCTTCCTTCCCTACAACACCGTTCGCCGATGGACTGTCCAAACGGTTACCAACCGCCAGTGCTAGGCCAACACAGACGTAGCTGAAGAACCAAAGCGTTCCGATCGTCATTCTGTGTGATTGTGTGTGTTTTTTTTCTAGTATTTTCTTTTTTTTTTTCTTTATTGAAGCGGTTGCTTTTTTTCCTTTCTACGGGGGGATTGTTTAATCAGTCCTTCACCGCTGTAACCCCTTGTTTAATCTTCTTTCTTTCTTTTTGTTGTTTTTCTACAACAGTTTCTAGGTATTGTTTTTTTTTTTATATTATTTTTTTTTTAACTCCCTTCTAACAGCAGTCAGTCTGTCAGTCAGTCAGTCTGTTTTTATTATTCACTTGTTGCTTTCTTTTAATTATCATTGACAATTGTTTTCCCGTGTCTCTATTTGTTCTTTCTATCTTTCTTTAATATTTTTATACAGTTAGGCCAGTGTTATTCGGAGATTGCTCCAAAAAAATTTTACTGCAATATAATTCACTCTCGACACTCGAGATAAAGGTACAACGACTCTAGTCTCCTCGGTCTGGAGGAAAGGTTTCTTCTTTCACTTTTGCTTTCGAAAGCCCAAGTCTTACCTCTGCGACCGTACTCTTCTCTTTCTCTTTCTCTCTCTCTCTCTAACTCTCTTACTTTTCTTTCTTTTTCTTCCGTTGGTTAAACTTTCGGATCGATTCTTTCGCCGGGTGATATTTCTCTCGATCGGTCCTGTAAATTATTATATGTTCTAATTAAAATATATCGCTCGACCTCGGCAGGATTTTTAATGGTTGCGGTGCTGGTGCTGGTGCCGGTGCCGGTGCCAATGCTGGTGCTGGGACGTGTATCTCAAGTAAACGTGAAGAAGAGAGAATATTTTTGTGCAGACCACTTATAACACAGTGCAGAGGTTGGTTGCAGATCGCGGGGTGCTCTAACAGAAGGGTGTGATAGAGAGCTGTGTTCGTGCTTTTTTATGGCGGTGATTATGACGATTTTTGGACTCAGTGCAGTACACCAAAATTGTGCGAGACAATCGTCGTATATATGCTACATAGGTACGTATAATAGACACAGCGCGAAATGAGGAAGAAATCAAACTAATGTACAAATCGGACACGGCGCGTGCGTAATATAAATATATGAGTACACGTGTCGAGAGAAACTTTGCAAATTCAATTTTAATTATTGCTAATGCGTTTTTTTTATCGTTATTTTTACTGTATAATATTACTTATGTATCACTTGTTGCAAAACATTATTGTTGTTGTCGTTATTTAATTATTATTGTTATTGTTGTATTTATCGTTATTTGTTATGTATAACCGCGGTCAATACAACGCGCCTCTATATTTGTACAAACAACACCGTCTACTTATGCGTGCTCATATTTTATGCATCTATATACAATATACAATGTGTATAATGGTAATAACAAATTAATCGCGAAAAATCAAAATTTAAATAAATAATAACAATTTCCGCGTACAATATTTTATACAATTTCAAAATACAAATACTAATTGCTTTCGTAGGCATTCGTTTGGGCGGAATGTGTCTGCGTTTACATAGTTTTACAGTTTCTTTTTATTTTTACTTTTCTTGTTTGTTTCTTCGTCCTTTCTTTTTCTACTTCTTTGGTGCAAAAAGTGCTTAAAAATATAAAAAATGGGTGTTTGAAGGTTCTCAGGTCGACAAATTGGCCTTTATCTACGTCTTTTTGTATACATATATACATATATCTATATATACATATATATATATATATATATGTATATATATATATATATCTATATTGTGTGTATGTTTATCTTTTTCTTTATACTTTCTTCTCTGTATACTTACAACTTTCTTTAATGTTTGCTTTTTACCTACGACGTAACGGAAAACCAACAGTCATTAATGTATACATATATGTATAGGTGTATATATTTAATAGCCAACGTTTATATACAGTACACGTATGTATAATGTATTAATTGAACGAACGCGTGACAAATTGAAAAAAAAACGTGACAATTATATATAATGTAAATGATAATAATACTGATCAGGTGCTTCGGAGTGACGTTTGTAAGTCAAATTTTCGTGCTAAATCACACTGTGTTCCCTGACGTTCGTACGTTACACGTATCTAATACACGAGTTGAAAGACTACTAGATACACATATGTATATACATGTGCATACATATATATATATATACATATGTGTGTGTATATTATTATTATTGTTATTATTATTATTATTATTACTATGTATATATATATATATGTATATATACGCAAACTGGTGTATAGAATTTCTATGTATATATCAACAGGTGCGTCAAAAAATGTGCATTCTGTGTTGATCGGATGGGGGAAGAGCTAAAGTAAAGTCAATACGCTACATTTGAAAAATTTTATCATACATACATATGTATACATTCATATAAATGAAAATCTGTTCAATCAAATCCTACAGATTTTTATTTTACATGCGCTTTGAATACTTTTTCTTCACTTTCTTTCTTTGAATGCGCGTATACAATGTAATATACAATTGTGCAATTAGCTCGTGAATATTAATAGGTGACTACGGACAACGGTGATGATGATGTTGGCTGTTGTTTGTACAGATTACAAAAACAAAAGTTATGTGGCAAATTGCTACGAGTGTATGTATGTATAATATAAGGGTGGTTTTTGCGTTAAGATGTAATAATCACAAAGTGATGGACAATAATTATAAATAATTGTGCAGTTGTGCGATGCAGTGCTTATTTTTTGGTTTTGGTTTCTTGATTTTTTTTTTTTTTTTTTCTCGAGATTACAATACGCAAGCCGAATATATTTGGTACTTGCTTCTTCAGATATATTTCCGTTTACTTCTAAACGGACGGCAGAGGGTAACCAGATTTTTCGCCTGCGATAGGAAACTCCACAGCTCCTCAGGACCTCGACTTTTGCAGTCTCTCTTTCTCTCTCTTTCACTGTAGTGATGATTTGCACGCGGATTAAGCTGAATATTTGTCAATATTTTTCGACGGCGTGCAGTCGATGTTGAAATTTGTTTTTTAATGTGTTATATTCGTCGTGCACTTGTTATTATATGTGTTTAATTTCACCCGCACGAATAAAAGGCGTTAGTCAAGAATCCACCACATGATCGGCGTCGCCTTGTCGCTTCGTTATTGTAACTCTCTCAGATGTTTCTTCGGGGTTTTTCTCCGTCGCGAAACTTTTAATTTTAGTTATACCTATTGTTATACTCATTCACAGTACCACTATAGATTAATACAGCTTTATCGCCACGCACTTTTTGTCTCTCGGAATTCTCGAATTAATTTTGTGTTACGTTTTTCTTCCCTCTCTCTCTCTCTCTCTCTTTCTATCAATCTCTCTTGTTGCAGCTTTAAATTCACGATCGTTCTCGAATATCTTGTTGGCGATTTAAACAAACGTGTACGCATACGAAGAGAGAAAAAGAAATTGATTATATACGTTTTCACGACCACACTTTGCTTGTATTTATATATTTGTATATATACATATGTAAGGTAAGAAAAGCGGTGGAGTGATCTGTCTGACTAGACTTTAACACTTTCTGTTAACGGAGAGTGATTTTTGCTTTTCTTTTACCTTAATTTATCCAAGAAACGTTAACAATTGTCTCGGTAGTTTTATCGCGCGATGTGGGAGGAGAAAAAATATCAAACACGGGGGTCCAGTTTCGTGAAGAAATAAAAAAAAATAAATAAATAAAAACGAGAAAGGATAACAACCGGATCCTGTGACCGACGACGACGAAACGAACGTTTCCCCGCGATTGTGTGACTGGACTGTGCGCGATGCGATCACTTCGACCGGCGTTAAACGACTGCAGGCGGAGGCGGTTGGTGGGTGGACGAAATGGACGGGAGAAGAAGACACACACCGTCCTCGTCGTCGTTCGCCGTTAACGCGGTTTCGGGAGGACTTGAGCGATTTTTTTTGGTTTTTTGACAATTTTTTTTCGCTCTCTTCCAATTTCCCTCTCGTCACAGAGCCGTGATCAACGCGTGGACCAATTACGAGACCCGCACCCCTGCAGCACCGTCGGCGGAAGCTGCTTCGAGTAAAACTAGACCGAGTCCTCGTCCTCTTCTCCGTTGACAGGCGTCATATTATTGTTGTTATTATGGAAGAGCGTTTTTATTTCCATAACATCAGCCCCGTGTAAAGGGCTTTCGATCGACGGCATTTTTTTCGTCCCCCCCCCCCCCCCTCACCCCAGTTTCACCGTTTATCTCTTCTCGTTTACTATCGTTGTCCGCATGTACGGTTCCGTGTTGCGTGTGCGACGTATACGACAACTGAGGCCGTCGTTGGATCAGCCGCGACTGGACTCCTATTAACGTACTCCGACTCTCGTTTGTCTCGACTCGTCTCGGCTCGGCTCGGCTTGCCCTCGCCTCTGGTGCTTCTCTCAAAACTGAAATGATCGTTGACGTACGCCGGCCGAGCAGGACGACGTCGACGTCGACGGCGACGGCGGCGGCTCGATGCTGGCGGCGGCGGGGGTGGTGGTGGTGGTGGTAGCGGTGGTGGTGGTGGTGGTGGTGGTGGTAGCTCTCCGTCTCGGTCGGGGCAGCCCAGCGCGGGCGACTGAAGATCACCGCGTTTCGACGGGGTTGGTAGAACCTGTGGCGACGCCGTCGGGGACAGAGCACGCAGAGCAGCGCCCCGGTACCGATTTTACTTCACCCTTCTTTCCTTACTTCGTACATCGACTGATGCACGTCCGTGTGCAGGAAGGATCATGAAACGACGGTGGAATTGGGTATACGAAGAAGAAGAATAACAAGCAGCTACTCGAACTCTGCGTTACACGTATATACGTATACTTCCATGTCACACATGTATCCGAGGGCGACGGAACGCCGCGCAGCCAGGCGTTGCAGGACGATAGGAGAAGAAGGCCGGAGGGTCCGGGGGCTGAGGGGTGAGGGTGCAAGGTTGAGGAGGAGGAGGAGGAGGAGGAGGAGGAGGAGGCGGCGGCGGCGGCGGCGGCGGCGGCGGTGGTGGTGGTTTTCGGGCGGGTGAGCCGACGGACGCCCTCACCAGAACTAAACTCCCACGCTCTGCGCGGACGGTTTCCCTCTGACGTTGGCGAGCCTGGAGGTGCGCACATGTCCCCTACCGCCCCCGCCCCGCAAACACCCCGCGGGGGTGACGATACTCCGGGGCGCGGGAGGGGCGCGTGTGACGCTTCTCCTTCCCGGGGATGACTGACGGCGTCGGAGGGGGGCGTCATCGCCCGGCCCGGCGCCGACCTCCCCCACCGTCCCCCCCTCGCAACCCCTCCGACGCCGTCGAACTTCTCGTGCAACGCTCGCACCGACGATGATGACGATGACGACGATGACGACGATGATACTCCGATGCTCTCGCGCAGCGCTTTGCCGCACGGAGATGTTGGTACGTACGTGCATCAGCAACGGCGACACGCATTGTTACGTATGGGGCATTCCATGACATCTCGATCGAGATTCTATAACGTCGATGTCTCGGATTGGGTTCATCATTTTTTCGTATGAAAGTAGAGGACGAAAAGTGCGATCGCAGTTTTGTTCTTAGAATTTTTCGACCGAGCGTATCTGAGGTATGATTTGAAAACTTGAAGAAGAAACAATCCAAAAAGGAGAAAAAATTGAAAGAAAGAAGTTAAATAGGGTCATTGAAAAGTGAGCGAGGTTGAAATCGTAATTGGGTTTGTTGGTTGAAAAAAAAAAAAAACGGAGACCATTAGTTTTTTTAGTTTTAGTTTTTCCCTTTTCACGCTATCCTTTGATTCTCTACCCTTAGACTTTTTCTAGCGCTTGTTAGGGGAAGAAATTTTATCACAGAAGTTCGCGTCGAGCGAGGAACAAAATATTCTCTAGGTGGATGTAAGCTACGGGTATAATAAAGTTAATTTTCACATTACACCGTGTCTCTATAATAGAACTTTTCGAATACAGTTTTTTCTCTTTCTCATTCTCGTCTTCGGCACGGAGTGAAGAAACATCCCAAGAAAAGATCAGAATAATTAAACGAATGAATGAAGTTGACGAAAAGTTGGGCAACCGCGATGAGAAAAGTATTTCAAAGCTTTGACAAGGGGGAATCGAACTTTCCTCAAAGACGATTTCTTTCGCTTCTTTCGCAATCATATACAATTATAGATCGTTATAATTACATCGTATTCCGCCTACTGGATACCGGACGAAAATTGTATTATCTTTAAAATTTCGAAACTGCAACAAGGGTTGCATCCAAGAGTCTCGTGACACGTGCTCATCGTACGCGTGTATAAGAGGCGGTTATTATTTTATCCGAAAGATCCGAATCGTGCGACTGTGTGCGACGTTGTTGGTTAAACTGGAACCGGTGTGGAGGATTGATATCCATATGTTTCCCTACGCCGACGATCAACGGGGGCCAACCTCTCCCCCCGTGACATTTTCCCGACAAGAGATATACCCGTACGCCCCCCTTTCCTATCCCATTTCCTCGGCCGCCTCGCCGTTTGCCGTTTGCCGTTTCAACCGTGCTTGAATTATTCGCACCCCCGCTTCCAGCACGGCATCGCGACACGAAGGCGGACGGCGGCTTGCTTTGTCGTCGCTGTTCACCTCCCATGCTTGTATGCCGACGACGACGATTCACACACGTGTCGCTGGTGAGTGGTTACACGCCTTATATCAGACGCCTCGTCTAATCAGGGATGATTTACCGCCCCTCCTTCACGCCCGACACTTTCCACCCTGTGCGGTGAGAACGCGGAAGGCACAAGTCTCGGCTCGAAGAGCTGGGTAAGGAGACGCTTGTTTTTATCGTGAGAACAAGTGAAACATCCTTCGCGTCTCATCGCTCATCTGAATCACTCAGGACTTGTCATATGTTACATTTACATGCGCACGGTCTTTCGAGCCAATTTTTACGACTTACCGATCTCTCAACGTTCACGCAGCGTCACTACCGATCGGCCATTAAAGGGACTCGATCTTTGCAAGCTAACACATGACCCATGACCGTCGAATCTAACGCAAAACTAACAGAAATGGTCACGGGTTATGTTACTTTTACAAAGATGTAATCTGTATCGAAAATAAATAATTTGACGGACATGGGTTACGTTATGATTAAAGAGATAACCTAACCCAACAACGCAAAATTTGACGGTCACGAGTATGTCCCGGATTAATATGTAAATTCATATTTTTTATTTAACCCTTCTTTGACATGCTTCTGACAACGAATTTAGGGATGTACCTTAAACATTCCTTAATATGTCAGCAATATTGGAATTCGGAAAATGTAAAGTTGAATGGTTTTCAAAATTTATTGAAAATTATCAATTATGGAAAAGTGAGCATTCAATGAATAATTTCTCCGCGTCAAAATGACTCGAGGTGTCAACGAAGGATCGAATCATTTTCATTCCTTATCAGGTACTCCATATTTTAGTTTTTTAAGTCTATATTATACGAGTTTTTTTAACGTGAAAATAGCGGTCCCTCTCAGTTCTAAGATGAGTATTTAATGACCATTTGCAATTTTTTTCGTAATTTTCTACACCTACCAAATTTTTTTATCTTCGTTAATTCTTATTCATCTACCTCATCGCCGTCTTGTACAGCCGGGTACATGCATGTTATTATGATTTACCGCAAGCACATTTTCCATTAGTATACAGAATACCTTTTTCAGCTTGATGAGGAAACGAGCGACATGTTCTTGTATTTAAAAGAAGAATTTTCACTGTACTGTTTTAATCCCCCCCCCCCCCCCCGTAAAAGTACACAATTTTATTCTGTCTCATCGAATAGAAAAATTATGCAGGTTTGGGTTACAAAAAAAAAAAAAGAAAGGGTGAAAAAATGAAGGAATTGAGAAAGTAACAAGAAATACAATCGAACATATTAATTTTCATATTATGTTCAGCCAAAATAATTGGTCAAGTTGTAAACAGGGGTGACTTCAAAAAATAGGAGATAAATAGGTATACATTATACATATACATATATTTATTATTCAGGAACGTCGTCTCGCGTAAATTATCAGGTAAAATTTCTCTTTCATTCACTGCCTAACGTTCGTAATCCCTCCCCAACTGCTCCTTTCTATTTTCTGTTTCATATTTTTTATTTGATTCTTCTTCAAATTTTCCTCACCTCTGACTCATTTGCGATGATGTTCACAGCCTTGACGCTATCTAATTACTCCCTTCAATCTTGTAAAACTTTTCCTTTCACGTAAGGTATACAGGCACGATATGATATCTGCATGTTTGCGGACGATCTTTGTTTTCCCCGTTGCGAGCGACATTATTCGTTCCCTTTGTTCTCCGTTTCTTCTTTCTTTTTGTTTTTTTTTCTTTATTTTTATTTTTCTTTTTTTTTTTTTTTTTACATGTATAAAATTATTTTTCTTTACTTCGCTGTTTGCTTCTTGCACGAGTTTGATTGGACGAAAGATTCTGGTCGTATTCAATATTACACGGGATTTATTCATGCGTCGTCTTATACAAGTTACAAAACTAATATCGAAGTTGGATGTACACACGTAGGTATAGGTATAATATTACGGTAAACGAGGGACTTTTGAAGGCGGCAGAATTTCGAAGTTTGTCCCTTCGGAAAGCCCTGTACGTTAGGCAACGACGTAAAATTAGTCTCTTAGTGGCCCCCGGGAAAATTTCAGGTGGGAATGATGAAGAGGGGAAAGCACGCGATTAGGGAATTGAAAGTATCGCGGGAAGAGACGGGACCTGGATATTTAGGAGAATTTATACACTCACCCGTTTACCTTAAATCTGCACCAATTTTACTCCCTGAATCTACTTCAAACTCGGTTTGCTTTATCGAATGATCGCGTTTCATTAGAAAAGTGGTCAAACTTTGTTTGAAATAATATACCTTGTAAACTGGTTTACATCTTGAGATCAGAATTAATGAACACAAGCGTATAAATATCAAATCGAATCGATCTAATTTTTTCACGTCCAATCAAATCACTCACGAATCAAGGAAAATAAATTTTTAAACGTTCATTTTTTTCAAATATATTTTTAACGGTCTTTTCGAAACGTGGTTTTTTTAAAACGGTGGACACTGTAAAAGGAAAAGCTTTCCAAACCATCTGTCTCAAATTCGGACACAACATTCTTCACGCCGTTCTTTATCTTGCTATGGAAGCTGTTTTTATTTTTTGAAATCGTCATATTTTTTTTTTTTTTTTTAACGAAAAACTGTCGAAAAAATAGGATAAATTCGATATTTTTTTTTCAAACTACTGCCATTTTGCCAAAAGGAAAAAATATCGTGTTACAACAACTTCTTTTTGTTATGACTATCGAATAAATATTCTTCTAATTTCCCGAAGAGGGCAGCCTTCAGGGCTGAAACGTTAAATTTTGACTTTCCCCCTTTGCTTGGCCTTCGCCACCGAGAATATTTATACATTCCATACAACCACTCCAAAGGCTACACGTTCAATCCCAATGTTACCAGACAGTTTTTTAATTCTCGCTCATTCTTTCATTTCAGTCTATTCTACCCGTGTGGGTAGAAACGTAATTCCCGCCGTTCGAACTAACCTGGATTTGGATTGTTTGAATCCTTTCTCCTTGTTTCTTTTTGCGCTTTCGTTTGTTTTTGATTTTGATGATGTTTTATTTTTTGCCGACTTATTCTCATTTCTTTTCCCGAACCACAACCTGGCATTTTATCCTTGGCTACAACGGAGCTCGGTATTACAGCTCGTTGCTTGGTCGTCGAGTGATTAATCCGAGCGAGTAACGAGATAATTAGTACGCCTTGTGGGTGAGGAGTGTATTTTTACAGAGCGTGATGTTGACTGTCTTTTTGTCCTTTTTCTCTTCTTCTGTGATTACGGGGCCGGCATTATTACCAAGTATAACATTTTACTTTACGTTGTAGAGTCCGGTTTGTGGTCTCGATGTTTTCGAAATTTCTCAAACTTCTGTGAAATAAATACCCCGCCGATTACACTCGAAACATTCAAAAGCGCGGAGAATGAATCTTACCTACCTTTTCGGTAACGCGACTTACGTTGAGCAAAAAAGAAATAACAATTTTTCACCAAGAATTAGGAGAGAGGATCCTTTTCGTATCGCTGTTTCTATTTTTATATAATTTTTTTTTTTTCTTTTTTGTTTCGTTTGGTAATTCATTCATTATCCGAATGCCAGACTATTCGTGTCACCATTTGTCAAAGTTTACTAAAACGAGCCTCTGCAAGTGAAAAAACAGAGAGAGTGAGATAGAGAGAGAGAGAGAGGATGAGCAAATTAAGAATAATAGAAGAAACGCGTTTGTCCTCCATCGTGGAATAGCTTGAGGGGTGACCTCTGTCAGCATCGTTACAACAGCTGCAGAGACCTTTGACCTTCTCTTTTTATTCACGATCCTATATACTTCAAGAGAACAGAGTGGTAATATAACCGGAATTCGAGTATTAGTTTGAACGATTTAAACGTGGATGGTTGCGTTGTTTCGGTGAAATGGTGGCCAAGATTGTGCTTCTATACGCATAAGGAATGCCTTTGGTGAACGGACAAACGGTGGAAACATAGTGAGTCGCGAGGTTACCGTAAAGGGGGGGTTACGACTTGGACTATCATACCTATTTTCAGGAGATTTTTTTTTTTTTAATGAAAACACTTAGAGAAATTTGAGGGGTTCGAGGGTTTTTATTATTTACAGTTTCGAGAACATTGTAGAATTTTTTCATTGAAATTGATAACAAAATGGTGGCACGAAGGATACGAGTAGCGAACGACTCCGAACCCGAGGACTTTTGCGGTGGCGCATCTCCTGACGTCACTGTTTAACTTGTAACGGATAGTAAAAGTTTTTACAGTTAAAAACATCTTTTCGAATTCGAGCTCGTGACTCACATGTTAAAACAAAAATTTATTTCAAATATATACGATTATGATAAAAAAAATTTCATTTTTCGACTAAAAAATTGTTAGCAAAATGTGTATGAAAAAAAATGTTGGGATCAAAATTCAAAAATCTAACTACGAGTTCGAGTCGATAAACAGGTTTTAAGAATTCTACGAAATTCTTGAAAGTATATACATATAATAAAGCCCTCAAACTCGAATCGCTCAAATTGGTTTCGTTCTCTTTGAAAAAAAAAAGTAAAGAAAAAAACTCCAGAACGCTACGCGACGCGTTTTCCTTTATCCATCCGTCTCGCTCTTCATTCGATCGCCTTGCCCCAGTTAGCCGATCTGTGAATGAGCCAGACCCTTCCATAACACCATACGCGTCGAGGAGCCGGGCCTGAGCCCTCTGTTTCCGGTTCCGTCGTTTATACAGCGATTTTATTGCGGACGAGCTTTTACGATCGCCGATCAATTACACCCTTAGCCAGTTGCCGCCACCGGGCTGATTGACCGAAAAGTGGGCATGGCTCTTCTCCGTCCGGAGGGATATATTCGTTAAACCCTATAATTGGCCCGATCGCTGCAGGAGGACTGATACGTGCAGACCTGTCGGAGCCGTTGACTGTGGGCGTGGGTGGAAGATTCGTGACGTTGAAACGCAGTGACTGTTGAATTTATTTGTCGGAGAAAAGTAAATATGTTTTTACGCCGCGACGAGGAAGAAGAATAAGACGTCATCGTGTGCGAGAATCCGCTGCTTCACGTATCTTCCACACCCTCGCAACATGTGCCATCCGCATATTACGTCACTTCGTAGTTTCGCGATCGCGTGGGCGTCCGGAGAGAGACATCGTGGCGTCGGTAGCGCCGTCAATGGAATCTACTCCGATATTGCGGGGGTTCCACTCATAGCAGTCGGTCTCTCAGCCAGTTTCTTCGTAATTCTATCGGTGCCAGACCAGTCAGGCCGGATATCGCCTAGTCATCGGGGGAGAACACCACCACCACCGCCACCAATCAGCGAAATCCGTGGCGCTGAGTCTCGTGGTTGAAAAATACCAAACCGAGCAACACGAAATGACTCGGAATGTATCGTACCACCCCCGTTTCTATATCGTTCTACTAATGGACCCATCGCCCACTCTCTTGTCTCTCCATCGCGATGCACGAAAGCTCCGGGAAGACCATGTATACGAATGTCGTAACGTAAACTAGCCGAAGGCTAGCCAGGGATCTCTTTGATGCTTCCCAATTTCCGGTCGGAAACGTTCTCGTTATCACTCCGTGTACCTACCGTCATCCGCTCGGGACCACGACTCGGGGCTTGTCTTAACGGACCGAGAAAATTTCTGGCAACCTAGACTCAAAGGGAACGCTAACCTCGAGGCACGGTCGCTTGTACCCCGCGCTGGCGCACGAAACCCCTTAGGGGTCACGGACGTCGCGATAGCAGCAGCGGAAAAGTCCATGACCAGTAACGAGACCGTGAACCTCATCCGGAACGACGGGGGTCGGGGGAGGGGGGAGGAGGATCGGTGAGCAAAGCAGCTGCAGGCTACAGTAACGACGGAGAATATTCGCGTGTGTTGGTGGAGAGCGTTGTTTTTTCTTTTCGTACTTCTCGCAAGCTTTTGACGGAGATTCCCTCTTCCGACACTCCGCGAAGGCTGGACCTTGCGACCGTGACACGTGCCGTCGTCGAGACGATTCTGAACTCTCGGTGTTTGCAAGAAGAACGAAGTACGAATCAGAGGAGTAACGGCAGCGGCATGAATCGTATTTTTTTACAACCCCTGACATTTGACTTTCGGTGATATCTCTCTGTGCCTATCGGGAATTTTTGATCATATGGACGAGGGGAGGAAATTTCCAAGACGTTGAGAGAGAGAGAGGGAGAAGGGGAGAGAGAGAGAGAGAGAGAGAGAAGAGTTAACTCGCCCTGGGACAAGTCCCCTCGGACAGGAATCCGGACGGTACATACAGACGGAATGCAAAAAAAAGAAATTAATAACTTGTAAGGCGAATAGTCAGAAAGCAACATAATTGAAATAGGCACCGGACAAAGATAGTAGGATGAAAGAAAAAACAGAACTATAAGTGAAACGAGTAGATATATAAAAAAAAAATAAATAAACATCGTAACATTTATTGTGACCGAAACTCGCAGAAGTTAAAAGATTGGAGAAATGCGAAAGAGAACTGTTTTTGCACTAATACTGGTCAATTTTATAACACACGAGAGCTCTTATATGTCTTTTATCTATGATGACTAGTGGATCGTTAGAAAGTGGGTTAAAACGAGTGATATCACACATTGTAAGAACGATAAAAATGCAGAAATGTTGAAATAGATATAATTAAACGTAAAATATAGAAGTAAAGAAAAATATAAATAAGCAGGGATGGACACGTGAATAAAGTAAAATAAGAGAGAAAGAGAGAATAGAATACCATGGAATGTAGATGTATCACGTCCGTGACAATGTTGGACAATGGGTGTAATTAAGAAAGATACAGAGTTCTTAAAGCTACTTACAGGCTAGCTGATCAAGTACAGGGCTCGGAGCGAGATAGCGCGGGAGAGAGGAACGACCTAGCAGGCAAATTAGAGAACTCGGAGCTATTGTATATCTACAGAGAGAGAGAGAGAGAGAGAGAGAGAGAGGATGAATCGAAGGAAAGCTCGACAGGCAGGCCGGCAAGGGTGCAAAATTCGTCTTGACGGAGTGATCGTGAAACGGCGAATAGCAACAATAACGATCGCTCGCGGCCTTGAGCCAGGAGGTGACGTCAGCGCCGGAGAGCCCCAGGTCCCGCTCATCCCTTGGACGCCCCGCACCCCCCGCATCCCCCGCAACCCCCTCTTCAACCGACAACCACCACGACCACTACCCAGGAGGCTGGAGCAGCGCCAAAACCCAGGCTTCATTCATCGTTCGCGCTCGCCGCCCCCCAAACGACCCCTATTTCCCTGGCATCCCTACCCTACGGCTACCCCCTATATCACCTTCCCCGCCGTCTAATCCTGCCCTGCTGTGTAACCTGCGAAAACCTTTTTCGCCGGATAATGGTCGGGATAGATGAATGGACGGATGGACGGACGGACGTGGCGAAGCAGAGGAGGAAGGCGGAATCAATTTGTTATTGCTTGTAGGATGGAACCGTACTGACGACGATACCGATTCGCACAACGGAAGTCTCGCGGAGATTTTTTGAGAACGTTACGATTTATGTATCCGATTTGAAAGCGATATTGTACCGCAGGCGGTGGACGAACGGTCGAGTCTTTCTGTGGGTAGGTGAGGTGAGGTAGGACTGAAGGGTCCGATCGGAAAACTGTCTTCTCACGACATTTGAACGTCGACTGGATGTGAAAAATTTCGAACCGATCGACCTGCGTTTCCGCTTGACGCTCGCCGAGCTGGGAATTACTAACAATTAATCATCGTGCAAAACTGTTTATTCCAGAGTCGTAAGCGTCTTTTTTTCCGCCGCGTTATGAGGGGTGACACCACTGTAAAAACAAAAGGAAAACAATTGTTTGACCCGTTTTTTTTCTTTTTTGGGTGGAGAAAAAGATATTGAGACAATAATATCCAAGGAAGTCATTTGGTACGTATTTAAGTGTGGTAAAAAAAATTATTGTAAACAAATATTCAAAAATGGCGACACCGGAGCCATTCTTGCGAGACATGTTGAATTCTGCGGCACGCGTTGTAACTGGTGCAAATTTAAATCTGGAAAATAATGTTTTAAAATCATTTAATTCGCGTATTAATAGCTACAGAAATACGTAGAGGATGTTTAAATTATCGATTGTTGTGTGATTGACGTGTATTTCAATGAAAATGGTTAAAATTTGATAAAAAAAACGGCACTCATTTGTTAATAAATAGTGTTTGAATCAATTTATCGAGAACCCCATACGCATATCTGTAGCTATATTAATACGTAGCTGAGGTGATTTTTTCTTATCATCTTATTTTCAGATTCAAATATGCGCCACCACGCGTTGATGATAATTTTTTGTATCATACTTAAACGCATGCCCGATAACTTCTTTAAATATTATTATGTAATTACAATTTCATCCTAGAAAAAACGAAATGGTCAAATTTTTAGATTCTTACAGCAGAGTAGCTCCTCAACCCGAAACTTATTACTTCCAACCGCGTAACAAGAAGGTAGAGTTCCCACGACTCCTACGCTGAAACCTGCCTACCTACAATCTGTGGATTAACAACAAGACAAAGAAAGTTAATGCAATTTCAAGGACGGCGTAGGTATCTTAATGCAATCTCAGGGGTATCCTTCCTACCGTATTACACGGTTATACTCATTATCTCTCGGGGTGAAGGTCTGGGCGTAGGGAGCCGCATGGCACGCCGGGAAAAGCGGAAATGATGAAGCGCTGGGTCGTCGGAGAAGGATGGGCAGGATACTGACACCCCGTGTGACGCAACGCCAATGGAAAAACGTCCCGTCATTTATAATCCTACGCGGTGTGCGTATATGCATGCGTATACCTAACGGCGTATGATACGCGGGTGTGAACCTGTACAGTAGCGACGTGACGAATGTTAATGTTTAAGTATTTTAAGTAAATTTTTAAACCTGGCGCCGTTTCTCTGCATGACTAGACGAGCGCCGTTTGCATCTTGTTGCGGAAATTGCCGAGCTGATCCGAACCAAGCCGATTGTTTGTTTGATTATTTAACGACAAATTGATAACGAAAAGAAAATTAATTTTTAGCCTAGAGTGTGATTCAAACGTAAGGACAAACTCTTGTAACAAAAGTTCGTTATCAAACTAATGTTTTTTTGTCTCATTTAATATTGTTCTCACAATTTTGTATAAGCAAAATATAAAGTACTCGTCACAATCACGTTCGAAAAATATTCGCACGATTTTTGCGAATGCGAATACGAATATTCTTTACCTACATCGCTACAGTGTATAATAGATATTGAATGTCCGTCAATCGTCAGGTCTAGAGGACGATAGATGCATACATCGCACTCTCGCTTACACTTTTCATGCGCGTACACGTATGTAAGCACATACGTACGTGGTACGTATTATATGTACCTACGTACATACCTACCACTACACTATGTCTCCCTCCCTCTCTCTCTCTGTCTCTCTCTCTCTCTCTCTCTCTGTACAAAAAGATCGATATTGCTGGATATTATCGCCCGCGTTCCTGGGCTCGCCTCCAGGACTTATACGCGCGTGTACCTCTAAACCTCCACCTCCACCTCTCTGCCTACGTGCGTTGTCACGAACGACCGGAAAATCGCGCTGTATGCGCGCGGGTGCTACACCCCGATGCGATACGAGGCGAGGCGAGCCGACATGACGTTCACTTCACGTTTATTATATGGCAACCGAGTGGGATTATCCCCCGGTAAAATAAAGGCATCCTAGATTTTTTGCCCCATTTTTTATTCTTTGTTTGTTTGTTGGTTTTTTTTTTTTTTTTTTTTTTTTACAACGTCTTCGTTCGCTTTTTCGTCTTCTTTGAAAAATTTTGGTACGCTGATGCGAAGTCTCAGCTAATGCGATTACATCGTAATACCCAAGCCAACAAGTTGGAGGATGGTTGTCTGTTTGTCCGAAGGATGTACATACACGTATTGGCGCAGTCCGCCACATCGTCGGATTCAAGTCACCTGATCCGTCGACTTGATCGATCGACTACCGATCGGCTGATCAGATACACGCAGGAATCGTCGGTTGATTGGTACGGGTGTACTTGATTCGCTCTACTACACGGATTTCTTACAGTCTTGATTGGAAAATACCGGTACTGTTTTCTACTCTACGCGTTGTTTGACTCGGCAAAGTGACGTTTGTGGAAACTTGCGGGAAATGGTAACTATTAATACGACCAAACCGTCACGCTGACTCAGAAACGAGCAACGATCTTTGCTGGTTGGGACTCGTCGGGTGATGAGATACCGACTATCGGCCCGATTGGAGGAGAGATTAAGGAAAACCAGAAGAGAAAACAGCGCAGGTGCCGTTTGATCGGAAGGCACTTGACCTGTTATACGTGTATAACCATCCGGAGATTCGTTTCGCAAGCTTTTTTCCCACCGGGATCCGCTATCCGTTTAACAGGAAATATTATGAGCACATTTTTCTGCCCACGTGGTAAGAGTGACGGTCGTAAGGGCGGGTCCAGGAAATGAGTCAAGACTACCGGGTTTGAAATTTTCGGGATGTAGGTTAATACGACGATAGAATTATCTCCGAGTTCTTGGACTTGATCCCCGATTACGAGAATGATATCTAGCGGAGAGAAAGTTGAAAGAGGGAAATAAAAAGAAATTCGACGTAGCGAGGGTGGCATCTGAACTGCGCGGTGACGTCATATGTTTACTCTTTCCAATTTCTTGATCGTTTTGCGCTGACGCCGCGTGCGTCGTAGGGTGGTAAACAGAAAAAGGTTGAAGGGTTGCGACCGATTCCGCGTGACGCATCGTCTGAAAATAGTTGCAGGGGAAACGGAGTTGTCGCGCCTCGCGTCGTCGAATCACCCTACATATCCGTTCCTCTTCGCATCCACTGCCGCCGCCTAGTCTTCGCAGTCATGTTTTTCGTCTTGTACAAAGCGCTGCATTTCGTAACCGCAGTAAATTATTGCACAGTCGTCTTTATCTCCTAGGTCGACGTAATCGCAAGGATTAATACCGAGCGTACATTCGCTTTATCACCTAGGACACGCGTCGGTTCAAAGGTTACATATACCCGGGACGACTAAAACTAGGCTTATGGTTTAAGAATTTTTTTACCCTACCATTGTACGTCTTTTAAAGCACGACAATTTTATCTACATTGTGTGATGTCCCGATGGGTCCGTTAGTGGCGAAGATTTTTCTGGTACCGATTTTAGAAACACTGTTTCGAGAAAAACGCGTTTAAAGTTATTAGATACAGTAGTTTACACTGACGATGAAATAACCGATTTATTTCAAACTTGCATGAAATCGTAGATTACTGGACCATATGACGGATCTTCTTGAGCTGTCGACCCTTCCGTTCGATCTTTCTTTGGTTGCCTCAACCTTGTTCTTCCTTCTTTCGATGCCCATGTCGCTGCTCACTCGGTCGGTTGCAAATCATGACTGCGAATTTCTTTAGGAAATTTTTCAGTTTGACACTCTGAGGATCGTATCGAACTGAAATCACGTAACTCGGTACAAATGTACATACAAACCGAGTTGCGTATTTAGTCGGCCGGAAACCGACCTCGTAACCATGAAGATAAGCCGTCTAAGAATTTGTCATCCGCCGCATAGATATGGTATACCCACGGCGAAGTTAGAATGTGACATAGCCCCGTCTATTACGATTAGCTGTCTCGCACAACCCTGCAATTGTACACGAGCGTCGTTATTTCACTCAACGACATAACAAGACAATAATACCGAGTTGCGTATTCGGCTTATTGAGAGGAACTTGACTCGTAACTCGGCCTTCCTCATGTACGGCATAATCGTCTACATTTAGAATTTATACCCGGCTACCGATCGCCGATGACTGGACGAGTCGATCGTTTCGTTACGAAATCCTCATTGTCACAATTTCCATCAAATCTAGTCTAGCGGTTACTTTTCTCTTACTTCTCGCGTCTCGCATCTCTGTCAACGATTGGGAGATTTTATGCAAGATATTCGTTAAATCTAAAATTTCCCCAATCGAGTGTATAACGGACATTGAATCGTGTCCCGAATCGGAGCAAATCACAGACGTTAGCTTTATCATTTTTTTCCTTTCCCTCGCTTCTTTTTTCGCTCCTCTTCTTCTTCTGGCACGTTCTTTCTTTCATTCTCTTTATTTTCATTCTTCATCCACCTTCTTTTTTTCTTTTTTTTTTTTTCTTCTTCTCTTCATCATCGGGTTTCTTGAGGTAGGGGCTGGGGGCAAGGCCGCGAATTTCACTCGGGGCTGGAAGGGTGGTGGGGAATCCTGTAAGGGCTGCAGCGACGGCGGGGCGCGTGTTTGTGAATGGAACTGAGGCCGGTGGCTGGGTGGGGGTAGAATCAATATGGCGGGCCGCACCCCTTACGGATTTGGTGACGTCAGCCCCCGAGGGGAAGTGGTAAGGGGCCACCGCCGCCACCGCCGCTGCCGAATTCTCGCCACCCCCGGGGGCTGAGCGTGGGGAAAAAGATGACGACGCCTCGCCTCGCTCACTCGCTTGGCTTGTTAAAATCCTCTCAAGGATGGCCACTTAGACTTTACCCCTCGCGCCGCTGAATCGTATTCAAGTGCGCTCTGCCACTTCTTTCCAGGCGTCTTTGTAGTTTTTAGTCACCTCTAATCTCATCAACTCCTTGTCGAAACCGCGTAATTGACGGCGAGCAGAGGAAAAAGGAAAGAGAGAGAAAGAGGCAAGGGTGGGGTGAGGGAGGGATGAGAAACACCTAGTTACAACGTTTCGTGAAAAGTTGGGGCAGAACTCGGCGGTGGGCGTTTATGCCGCCCAAATGCAAATGCATATATATATATGTGTGTGTATGTATATATATGTATATATATATATTTCCAATTTGCCCGAGACGCGTGATATTGTGTAGGCAGCATCCATTCCGATGAGCCACATCCCTCGAAGCTTCCCCCGCGCAGGATATCTCGAAACGTCGATTTTTCACGGTTTCCACCGCGGTCATTTCTTATTTTTCTCTTTCTCCTGTTCTTTTTCCTTCGTTTTATTTTTCCCTCACGCCCTGGATATTCGTTTGAAAAACTTTTTATTCCTCGAACCAATGCCGAGCCTTGTCATGTCCCAAGTGAGCAACGTGTGGAATTTGACAGATTAGGACCATTGTACGACCTCTGATGTTTTCCTCGTCGTTAACCCTCTTCAGAACTCGAAATCTTGTTGAATTTTCATTCTGACCCGTGGATTCGTGGCCAAGCTTTCCCCTTTCGTCTTTCGTACCGATATACCAGAATTTTCCAGTTCTTACGACTCGTCGAACATCGCCTGACGGGAAATCGTGCCTTCTGGAGCTAAAGATATATTATCGATTTTTAAGCCGGGGGCTAATTAAACATCCCCGCACGCAGAGTCGATTCTCTATCGATCGATAAAAATATCATTATCTTATATTGCGCGAGCTTTGCTCACCTTCGGCTTACTTACGTCACTAGATTTCTACGCAGGTAATTGCAGCTTACCATCTACGGTAAGCGTACCAAATTGCAAATTGGGAATTTCTCGACGATTGAAACCAGTTGCTACAGAGGGTTAGATGGTGCAAATTAATTTTTTTGGCCATTTCGGAACCGAGGATCAAACAGATAGAACCAAAAAAGGTCAGCGATTGGGACAGGGTCGATATGTAACCGGTACGCTTGCCTTAAACCTCTCGCGTAATGTCGCGATGAGATAAATTCGAAGCCAGGTAAATGCTGATCCCGACATTCTCTCTTGGTCTCTTCTTTTAGTTACAGTTTCAAAGCTTTCATACATCCGCAGCTCTGTGACAGTGGCACGATTATGGTTTGTTATTGCCCCGCAGTTAGTCAGCCAGCAACGCGTCGGTGACTAACCGAGTGACACAAACCGGGTTACACTTGAAGTCGCGGTATCGGATTACCTCCTCCCTCCTCGCAACGAGCAATTGCTGATTCTCTCATATCGTAGAGAAGACCAGCCGATTGTATGTTTCATCGTTTATAATCCTCTGCGAATTGATTGAGCATACTGGAAAAGGAGGGGAATGACCAACTCGTTTGATATTACGTATGCGTATACCTATAACGGGATTCTTGTTGTTCTGACTCACTAAAACGTTTAGTTATGCATACGGCTGTGCGATACACTTTGTAGCGCCGCTTAAACTCGTGTTAAAGTAAAATCACGGTTCCTGGTAATACGGCTATGACGATGGATGACGCGGAGGATTGACGTGGGATCTTCCACTCTGAACATTAATTTCTAGTTTGAGGTACCATTTCGTTCTTGTCATTGTGATCGCAACGCCACATTTCAAACACCATCTACCGGTGCTGTGCGATCAATCGGTTTTTCGATTCATTGTTTTTCCGATTAATCGATTAAACGACGATTTTGGCTAGTCCTTTTTCCAATTAATCGATTAGTCGACGGTTTCGATTAATCGTATTTTCGGTTAAAGACGGAAAAATTTATATAGTCGCACAATTCTCCCATAAAAAGAATCTTAAAGAGACTGTCTTAAACCCTGATAATTAAAATAAAAAAAAATCCATCCGTTGGCTGTCTGCTTGGTTGGTTACTGTCAAAAAAAGCTCGCGAGTTCCGGGAAATTCCTGGTATCGGTTAGATAAAGCACCTGTGAACGACCATTTGTAACCGCTTGGGACATGCACACGCACGCACACACACACACACACACACACACACACACCGATTTAAAGAGCGATAAGGAGGGAGGAGAGCCAAATAAACGACAAGATATTTCGAACGTATGCACGTGTCGTGTGTATGTACGCAGACTTGCACTATTAGCAATCCAATTAACGCAAAACGTTAGAGATATGCGAATGCTGGTATCTGTAGCACGATATTAGCGGGCTGCTAAAAGCTTGCGTTGCATGTCACATGTACGTATGTGTGCATGCACGTACGTGTGTCTGCGCGTGTATCGTACCTGCATAAATGAAAGGGCGAAAGGCCGCCAGCCTCGATGGACTAAATATAAACATTACCTACCCACCTTACTCCGACCGTTGGATAATACCTATGGTTTTCGAATGTCGCGCGTGTCATGACGCGTATGTCTAAAACCGAGTAGGCGGAGTATAAGGGGTAGGTGGGTACCGGGATTTCTGAGAACTCGTGCCGACTGACCTTATTACATTATTTCATTCATTACCATTTCCCATTTCGCACCGTCGCACGATTTAAACCCTCTTGTAAACTTCTGTCGATAATACTCGCTTCAAATGGAACTCGCATCCGAGGGCAGAAAAAATAATTCAAGCGAAAGCGGAACCCTGTCCCTTTCCGTTCGAATTTATTCGCGAATCGATACGGTACGGATGGAGAAGAAGAGGTAAACGGCACGACGAGGAGAGACGGTATATGGTTTTCAAACAAACGAGACAGGCCTCGCGGTATTTTTACGAGGATAATCACTGAAACGAGATTGCATGTAATTCCTCTCGACGTGACAAGCCAGCTAAACAATTACGTGTCAACGAATTGTTCGTCCGAGTTCCTCGCATACCTGATCACACGCGGTGTCTCGAGTCTACGAAGCTGATGCAACGACTGCCTACCTACGAATCCAGTATTGGTTTTTCGAGCTGACGCGGTCCTTCCTGCAATCGTGTATTTCGTCCAAATGGACGGAAAGGAAGGAAGTGGACGAGCGGAGGTAGGGATGGAGATGGATCGTGTCCGATTGCAGGAGCCGGGTAGCTGCCGTGGATTCCCTCGTGGGGAACGACTCGCAACTGACATGTGGAAGCGGCCAATTTTTACGGGTACGTACACCTGCCTGTACCCATCCTCGTACCTACTTCGCGAACAAACGATGCCACGGATTTGCGCTCCGGAAATAACCTCGGGGCTTAAACTCACACTCGGCCACGTTTTTCCTTATTCCGGCAGATCCGTCACCCGGCTCCCTCCCCCATCTGGTTTTTGAATCTTTTTTTTTTTCTCTCCGAATCGTACGTTACGCGCGGAAGAAAGTCGCGTTGTTTCCCGGATCAGTGTCGTTAATCGGATACTTTCGGTATTCTTTTCGTTTTCACTCTTCATCGCCGTTGGTGATGTAAGAGAAGTATCGGTTTCGGTCGAACGTTACGTCCTCCGGACTTCGTATTCCTTTCCCATAGTCTTACAGTCACTTTACACCCTGCATACTCTCCTCATTTTCACCGAGTCAGCAGGTTCATCTCTGAACTGCAACTAGCGAGTCTTCTACCTTCTCTGAACCCGTCACTCCCATCCCAGCTTTCACGCGATTTACTCGTAATTACATCTTTTCATCCCCATCCAAGCCCTTTCCCCAAGACGACTTCTGATAAACTATAAGTGCAAAAGAATTGATAAAAAAATGTTTAAAAATTAATATTATTCGCACTTGTTCTATTTTCGTACGGACCTTCTCGTATCAAACCCCAAACGTAGTCACCCATCACGCTCACATTATACTGCAGATGATAACGTTAATAACGATAAAGTAAAAATATCAACGTAAAATAGAGAAAAAAGAAATTTTATAAGTAATAAATACAGGGTTTCGGTTATCACTCGATGTGTAGAATCGAAATTTATTTATCTCGATAAAAACTCGAGAGAAATTTTTTATTTATTTTTTGTTAACCTGTGCAATTTAACAAATACCTAATGCACGACTATCGCGTAATAAAGTCGATCATCGGTAAAGACATTTCGGCCAACGACAACCTCCTTGAGAAATCGTTATCAATATCCTCGACACTCTCGCATCCTTTGACGTATCCGGTGGCTGGCTCACCCAGGTGCAGCCGACGCCTTGAGCAAGGACATCGATCGGCCATAGGCGTTACACACGCGCCTTATACGCGCAGGTACACACGACGATGGCAGTGTCAGTGTGCCAAACGATTTGCCGAACTCAAAAGGGACGATGACGACCGGAAATTGGAAGAAGTTGGTTCGGATATTAAAGGTGAAGGAAATAAAATCGTATAAATATAAATAATATACGCTCACTTTACCAAGATGTGTTTAGAAGAATGACGTGGACTCGCGATGTTCTTTCCTTTTTATAAATCCATCCCGCTCCAATCGTTTCACCGTCAATTACATCGCCTAAAGCGATATGTCAGTTCTACTAACCGCAGTGGGTACGCAATATCAAACGATCGGAGCGAAACTTCGGACTTTGATATGTGGCGGTGAATGCAACAGTTATTTCCTCGTTTTTTTTTTTACCCACTTTCCTTTCATCCTTGCATCAACCATTGACGCACGGTGTTGCTCGCCGTTGAGCGCGCTTGTAGTCGATGCATGTACGGATATTCACTGGACTCTGGATTATGTATGGCATGTAGATGCGTGATACGTGTGTGTGTGCGTATAATGCAAAGTGGTTAACGACGATGTGCGGAATAATTCATCGAGCCTCACATCGTGCATGTGTGACACAGGTAGGGGTCCTTAGGGACGGTCGCGTATCAAGCTGCTCCTCCTCCTTTCGACGGTGTAACGCCGCTAAAACCTTCTATAAAATAACGGAATAATTTCGCTTCGTCGATACTTTGTCCCGCATACCCAGGTGTGAAACATCTGGTATACGTACGTACCTATACGCAAATCGCCTTCTCTTTGGAAAATATCGAGGAGACGATACTCTTATCCAATTGTAAGTCTTACTCGTGCAGTCGATTTAATGACGATCAATTTGCTGCACCCCTCTTCAGCAGCGGAGACTGCACGACGTGTTTATTTATCTTTTTTTTTCCATTTTCATAAATAAATTTCAAAACGATGGGGAAGAAAAGTGAGAGAGAAAGCCGATCGGTCAGGTTACACAGCGGTAGCTCTTTCCAGGGTGGCGTAACACCGGATCGACGGCAGGCCGCAGAGGCGTAACGGGTAACCTGAACGGGGTCGAAGCGGGTATCCGCTGCACGGCGCCGGGCATCAGGGATCGACGAGGGACAAGCGGCAAGAACCTCGGGAGCCAAGAGCCAAGAGGCGAGAAACAACGGTCAAGGGAACACGCCGCCGCCACCACCACCACCACCACCACCACCGGCACCGCGAAGGGGGAAGGTTGGAAACACCTCGCCAGTGGAGGTTCCACAGGTTGCAGCCACCCGATCGATAAGCAAACCAAACCGTCCTATCTCTCTCTCTCTCTCCTTCTCCCTCTCGTGCCATCCCCTTCCCCGTCTCTCTCCTCGCGTCTCTTCTCCTCTCCTTCGTTGGGCCCCGGCTATCCATGACCCCACCTGTCCACTTCCACCCGCCTGGCTCTGACCTTCACGCACGTCACCAGGTGTGAGGCAGCGAGACGCGGGTATAACGCCCTGCGACCAAATCCCCGAATTTCACCACTCAGCCCCATGGGGCGGTTTCACTCGGCTCTGATTCTCTTCCTCCTCTTCTCCCGATGTACCTCGGAAGAACTGAAAACTTGGGATTTTTATCCTAACAGCAAACCTGCAAGGCAACGCGTTCGCCGATTCGCATCGAAGGCAACATTTAACAACATGACAGTTTCAATGATTCTCTGACGATAAGGAAATTAACGTCGCTTGAAATGGTGGAAATGAATTATTGATATCGCGTGTCTAATGGTATAAGGACGTATGTGCGAAAAAGGCGAATTTAGTCGTGAAAGGGCGTGTAATTTTTTTTTTTATTTTCTTTTTCTTTCTTATTTATCGCGGCTTTTGCTACGTAAGCACTCAAAAGGCGTATCTACTCTAAAATTAGTCGAAAAAATAAATAAAGGTAACAGGCCTAATTTTTAGTGGATACGCCCTTTCGGCACTAAAATATATTTTTATTCATCACATTTGTCAATGGTATAAGGTCACATTTGCCATTTTTCTGTTTTTTTCGCAAATGAAGCCCACCCTCCAAATCAACTTCAGATAATTAAAAAACAATTGCCTATATTTTTCAGATTCTTACCTCAACTCTAAGAATAAGATCGTTCGCTTTGTGATCGAAAATTCTTGTGCGAACAACATGGGAAAAACATTTTTTCTCATTATATATATTTTATCGTAAGAGTAACAATGCTTCAAAAAATCTGTACCTCACTGCGAGATTTTAGTGGGCATTGGTGCTTCTATCTGAAAAAAATATACATCATCCTACCGGGCATTCTAGGCACACGCGTCCTTATACCATTACAAACGCGATACACCGAATCTTATTGTTGGATAGTAACAACGTTTAAAGTCTACGCAAGTGAATCGTAAGATTTCTAGTCTCTCGAGCGTGAGCTGAATATCATTTTGACAGATGAATAGGTATCTGACGAACCTATTATACCTCTTGTCGGAAATTGATTACGGATGCAAAGCTGCGCGTTACTGAAACCAACCGTCGACGATTAGATGAAGCAAGTTTCGCACTCTCGGAGCAAGTGTGGATCCTAGAGGTTAACCTGCAGCCCGATTGAAACTTCCTTTGAAAACACTCGAAATTCGTAGAGAAAATATCCCGCAGGAAGTCGTTGCTAAATCGAGAGTTCTTCAAATCTGGTAATCAACACAAAGACCGAACTGTGCGGTGAAAGCTTCTTGACGCTGAAGGTACCAGTGCTTTTGCGATTAATCGATCAATTAATCGATCGTCTTACCGATTAATCAATTAATCAAAGCCGCCCCATAATAATTCTGCGGGTCAATTATTTACTCGTATCTGACCGACGTGAACAGAATCTGAGTCAGGACTCACATATGTATACGGAATTCGTTTACGTGGGTCAGATACGAGTACAGTTCGAAATAGAGTCCCTACAAAACAGAGTCCCGTTAATCGATTCCACCTTGGCCGCCATCTTCCTGCGAACCGAAATTTTGAGAAGTTTTAAACACGTTATAAGTAGCTAAAAACGCTGAAGTTAAACGACGAGCATATTACAATATTAGCTTATAATATGTTCAGTCATCAACATCAAAGTCTCTGCATACTTACGTGTGCTTGAAACTTGCCACAATTTCGGCTCGTCGGAAAATGGCGGCCAAGATGGAGGCGATTGGCCGGACTACGTATCGTAGGGGCTCTAGTTCGAACGTGGTAAACGAGCTGCGAATCGCGTACCGATTGACCTGCAGAGTTATCAGGAGAGAACTTGGACGAACCGATTGGTCGAAAAAGCGATTAATCGGTTAATCGATTGATTGATTGGAAAGCGGACAAAATTCGAGATGGTGAACGAAAATGAACCAAGAACGTGTAATTCCGGTTTTTCGACTTACAATCAGGTAAACTGCATATGCCGCCGCCGCCTTCGCTGCGTGGGCCGGAATGACAATGTTGAAACGGCTGGTTATGTACGGGGCGGAAAATGGGCCACCGGGTGAAGGTCGTCGGCATGGTTGCCCGGGAGGCAGCCACCCTGTAATACCCAAGGGCTTTCGCAGGGTTGGACCACGGGTAGGTGTATCACCTTATACCTTACCTCGGTGGAAAACAAGTTGTCGGGGGCTCGGCTGGGCAATCCGTCCGCATCTTCGGCCACGACTTACCGGCCTCTTTTTATCTCATCTTCCTTTTCCTTCATCCCTTTAGCCCGAAGTTCGCCTCTACAGCCGCCCTCTACCTCCCCCTTGGCTCCGCCGCGATGTCTCTTTTTCTCCTTAGCGACGACAACCCGGATGACCCGGGCGAAGAAGCTTAGCCGGGACCCTGCACCGCTGATTCAATTCAACGCCCGTTTCATCCCCGAGGACAAAAAAAAAAAAAAAAACAAAAGAAAAAATAATCACCCGACCATCCAACGTCCGGGATGATTTTTTTTAAATTTAGTTACCAACAGGTCCTCGGGGATATAAATTTTTATACATACAAATACGAGCTCTTCTCTTTTCAACCGTCTTCGTATTATATGTGACGAACTGGTACTTGCAATTATCAAATACTACGTACTTGAAAGCGAGAGGTAATTCGAAAAGTTAAAATTCTCAAGATTCTCGCTATGTTGGGATGTGTGAGGAAAAATTTGCGAAATTATATATTGTGAGTTTGGTAAAACAGGTCTCTCTCTCTCTCTTTCTCTCTCTCTCTACACGTTGACTGAGAAAAAAAAACCAAACAATCAGCGGTAGGTGTGACTACAATTTGTACCAATTCTCCCCGTGCAATGTATTTCATTTCATCCCCGGAGCGATGCAGGCCCTACGCTCACGTTTTTCACCAAATAAATCCTCGCGCTTGACATACAACCGAGGATATTATTATAAACGTACGAGATATATATATATATACATATATATATATTGATTGCATTACTTTACCTTTTCATTTCTCTCTACCGAGATTTCAAAGTGTTTTTACCCTCACGATAGTTAAAATTTCAATCCTATTATCGTAAGACAACCCAGTTATTTTTTATTTTTATTTTTATTAAATTTATTTCACACACTTCTTCGTACAGTAAAATCATCGGACGGTATTTTATTTGACAAGTGTATTATGAACAGTTTCGAAATTTGTCTAACAAAACAACGAGTTCAACCGTATGGAATTGTTTAAGTTTGTTTCAAATGTCTTCGCCATAACTTCCGCCGACTGCGAACGAGCAATTGAATTAGGTTTACGAACTGCACACAGTGAAAATAATATATCCATTACAAGCACAGAGACGTACGTCTAATCATCGATTGTCAGGGATGTCAGTTGTATTCCTCTGTACGCTCTGTTGATCCTTTGAATCGTGCGGCTTCCGTTCATCCATTCATCCATTCATCCATCCATCCATCCCTCGCTCGCTTATCGTTTCCCTTTCCCATCACTGTTTCCAATTACAGGACTGAGTCTATTACTGCGTTACATAATTTCCACCGCACAATATCCAGCTTATGTTAGAAAAGGGCGAGGGTTAGGTATACTGCTGAAGCGGGATATGTGTAATAAGGCCCTTACGCGGCGTTGTCATTTTTTTATCACAAATTTCAGAGAAAAAAGTCACGCAACGATTCGGAAAATTTAACGTTGCGCACGCAGCTGATCGTTTCTCGTCCATTCCGTGGTGTCATTTCGATTGCGAATTACTTTTTCATCGCTACGACTCTTGCTTTTCAGTTTTCTTTTTGTCTTTTTCAATTTCCTTTCTTTTCCTTTGCAATATAGCGACTGGAACGCGTCACCCAACCGCGAACGAGGCAAAAGGATAATTACGCGAAGGGGCGGGGGTGCAGGGAAAGGGCAATTATGAACCGCCGAGCACGACACACCCTCGAGACTGCTGCATGCACCCGTTGTATTAATCATATCTTTTTTAAAAATCGGCCGCTCGTTATAATTTATACACGTATATGTATACTCCTACGTCTCCGTGTATTATAAGCTATTTTATCCAGGGTATGCATGACGTATCGTAGCGCGGGTCTAATGGCGTAAGGTCGTAACCACCAGAAACGCGATCTTAGTGGCAGAAGGGCGGATAATTTGTTTATTTTTTTTATATATATATATATATATATATATTTTTGTTTTTTTGTCATTCTTTTTTACCATTCGCTCTCAAAATGGCCAAAACGTATGATTCAATTAAAACCAAGCGTTTGAGAATATACAGGGAAAAGGTTGTAGGATAGGCAGACACAACTTTTTTCCGTTAATCGTACGTGACAAAAAAAAATATATGAAACAGTTACAGCAGTTTTTTGTTTTACTTTTGCAAACGCTTTGAAAACCATTGAGACGAGTACGTCGATTTTCTGAGTGTCGATTATCCGAATCGTCAATTATCAAAATGATAGGAATAACAATAGTAATTTTTGTCGGTTACGCCCTTATGCAATTATCGTAGTAGACCATTTTTTCGATTTTTATCAGGACCAATAAGTCGTATCTACCAGCACATGCGACCCTTTGCTCCTAGTTGAAATTTTATTCAATTTCAACGTTCCTGACCATATTTTTATGTATTAAGCCTAGATACGATCAACAAAAAAAAAAAAGGAAAGAAAAGTATAAGCCCTTTTCCCTTTTTTCAACAGCGAAAGGTGGTAAGATAGCGCTTACGACCTTACGCCATTGGACACGCAAGAGTATACGTGTTAAAAGCAATACAATTTTCGAGAACAGTAATTAATTTTCGTTTTTTCATCATGGTATATTATATAAATTATGTATCTTTCTTTCAACAAAAACACGGACAGTCAAGTTTTAATACAGTGTTTAGTAAACGGAGAAGCAACGGAACAGGGCTTTCTCGAATTCTGGGATAATTATTTTGTACAACGATACGACAGCTGCAATTATACAATGTGCGTATTGTGATTTATAAAACGGCCGTTAATTCAAAAATTGACCGAGAATACGCGATGCGGGTAATATTATCACGCGTTAACTTCTCTCAAAATGTTTTCTCTTTCATTATATATTGCGCCTCAGCCCCAGCCGTCAAAGATTTGGTACGACGAAAGAAAAACGCAAAAGAAAATGAGTAAATAAAAATAAACTAAAATCACAACAACGCGAAAGCTTTGCGAGGATGATGAGGTGAAAGCATGAAAATGTAATCCGTTTACCCGTCGGAGGATATATACGGTTTTCTTTCATCCATTTTTTTTTCCTCTTCTCTTTTGGTGGAAAAAGTACGTACATGCACGTACAGGCTAGAATAGCGAAAGTATTTTAAAAATCCCTGTCACATCCCTCGCACGCAACAATTTTCTCATTTTACCGCTCACAGCATCTTTGTATATTATATATAAATTTTCAGGATTCGTTCCTACCGTTATAAGCAAAAACTCTGCCACATTTCAAATCGGTCTCTCAATTTATACCAAAGTCATGCAAAACGAAATAACTGATTATAAAAACTACGCGTACCTTACGTTTAAGACTTTCGGAGCTTTGAGGCACGTGTTCCAATTGACGCAGAGGCTTGAAACTTGGCACAAATTTTCTTTGAATGGTTTGGAACAGATCTGAGAGGCGCCGTCGAAATGAAAATTTTTCCGACCCCCAACTAAGGACCACCCTAAATTGTATAAATGTTTAACGTACGCACGTGTGCGAGTCTACCCGCCAGCCGCAGGTTTTACCGTTCAAAAATCTCATTTCCCAACTCCTCGCTCTCTGCTCTAACGTCATCCCTTTACGCTGTAAGAGCATCGGTGAAAATCCACTTATGCATACACACGTGAATACGCCATAGCGAAGATTTTATTACAGCTGTGCGTTGCAGCACGACGCATGGGAGATGAATTTTTGACGCGTCTCACGGCGAAGTTCCGATGAAAATTTCAATCCTTTGTTATTTACACTCAATTATTCAATATTCCACGGACGATGCGGGGGGCGAGGCATAATACGCTATGTATTATATACCTTATACAAGAAATTGGAAGAAGAAAAACTTTACCGTTCAACTATTACGGACTGTTACATCTACGGTATATACCTATAATAATATTTGCGAATTGCGTGGGATATTTATGGAAAATGTTGGTATACAATTGTAGTCAGAAATAGAGAACCTCCCCTTCCCGTCCCCGCCAGAGTTTCGGGAGGGTCGCGAAAACGAGGCTCGGTGGAAAACACGCGAGAATGACGTCAGTCGTAGGGTTTGAAAGTTTTCCTCTTTTCCTCATCTACCCATATACGACAGTCGTTGTTGCTGTTGTTATTATTAATAACGCAATAATCAAGTAGTGACAATAATCAACACGATCGCGAACCCGTTTTGTGTCTCTGACACGATTATAAAATTCGTCGACTTTTTTTTTCCAACAACTTTGTCACGTCACGTGCACCTTATACGTATTATATCCAAGTACGATTTGATTTGTTCCTCTAATTTTTATTTTTCATACACTTACGCTTCTACCGTTTTATCATTTTTCCTGGTAATTATTTAAGCCGAGCAGGAATGTTGAGGTCGTGCCTCAGGCTCGTTAATTTAACCTTTCCTCCCTCCCTTTACTCCGTATAACAACTACATATACATAAACGTGCCGTTTTACTTACTGTATTGTACCGTTATACCGTCAAAGCAGAACGAGTGAAACGACCGTCGTCGGTGCTTCTTTCCTTATTTTTCCGTTGTTCGGTAAGCGGAAAGAGTAAACATTTTTTTTTTTTTTTTCTTCTTCATTACCATTCATATTTGTCATTTTCGTTTCTCGTTTCGGTTTTCATTTTTCTCCCCACGACCGACTCGACTCGACGAGAAAAATAACAAATAAACATAACAGGAAAATCATTATTAACTTACGATATTGATATGAGTATGAGGAATTCCACGCGAATCCAACCAACGTCTGACCCTTGCCATTTTTTATATTTTTTCAAAGATATTTATTTTTCACCAATTGTTCCAATTCCGACACCGTACCCCGAGGTTCTTCCGATTTTTCATTCAACCGGCTAATTATTTATAAATATCGAAAGTCTTGTAAAAAATCTATTTTTCAAAATCACTCAAAGTATTTATAAATAATTGAGCGGTTGAAAAAAAAATTGTGAAAAAATTCAGGCTACTGTTTCACAGTTGTGACAATTGCATAAAAAATTTTAATCAATAACAGAAACGGCGAGGATCAGACGTTCCTCGGATTCGCACGGAATCCCCCATACGTATTAATTTTTTCTTCTTCTCAGGTCTCATCCTACGTGTATAATTGCGTTATTTTTCGTTCAACCTTACTCGCAATTTAGAACTTGACGCGTCGAAGATCTCTCGACAATTCGAAAGAAAAATATGGAATCACAAGTTGTTATAACGCGTGGCCGAACACGCGCCGTCGGAGTTGATAACACGCGGCGTATTTAACGAGCAGCCAGCAAGTAGACCGAGTCGACGCACGGTCAGCCCCGTTAGCTTCCTCTTATCAAGCAAAGGCGTCGAGGGTGCCACCAGGGCTGGTGCTACGCGCTCTGCGCTTCGGTAAATCTGTCGGGGTCCAGGTTGCAGAAATTATACACCACCGGGGGACGTGCGCGAATTTACACTCACCCCATTCTCCTCTACCCCTCGAATACGTCATCGTTAACCGTCATTAGCCACTACTTCGTCCTTAGACTGACCTCGAAACGAGCAACCATATACATATATATATGTGTATACATGTATACCCTCGTTTCACGCGGCAAACGGCAGGGATATACATCGTTGCAATCATTTTCTTCCCCATTTTCGCGATATCCGTAACAACAAAAAAAACAACAACATCAACGATCCCGTATCGGTTTCGAGTTGTTCTTATTATACACCGAGGTTTTGCGTTGCGAAGAGAAAGAAGAAAACATGTATATTACTCGATTCGATATTCAAAAATTGTATATGCATGTACAGTAAATGCGTTACAAGGTGATAAATTATCGAAGAAGAAAACCTCCGGAGAACCTTCTCCATTATCCATGGTACATGTGTATACGATTGTGTGTACGTATATACTTACGTACGTATATAAGGTCTGTGTTACTGCACTGTGTGCGGGAACGTATATTTATGTAAGTGTGTGCGTATAGCCTTACAAATGGACCGCGAAGAAGAGGATATCAGCATTCAACTCTAGGTCTTCGTACACCTGCAGAGCGGTTGTGCGCACGGCGTCGGATGATTAAGATAATTGATGACGCGCGTCATTATAGGCCCCGCTGGCCCGTGGACAAACATATTAATAACCACCCCCGCGGGGCGTCGCGACGCGCCGGGAGCGATGCTGTACCTGGTGTGTGTGCGTTTATATACGTATACATGTATACATATATATATATATACGCGCACCTACGCAGGTATACCGAACCGCAAGCATTATGCGATATGCGTTGCCCGATGCCTGCGTGGGTGGCACGGAGGCGAGGACGCGAGGAAGATGGGGTTTTCCTAAACCTGAAAGATGGAGCCTGCTCGGTGCGGGGGCGAATTGTAGATGAGGGGGATTAAGGTGGCCGAGGGGGGGATATAAAACCTAATTCTCTTATCTATTTTTCACAATTTTTATGCCAATGCTATATCCCGACCACGTCGCCCACCCGCTTTCTTCCTTGGCTTTATACTCTCTGAAGCTTTACGGGTATTTCCCTGTATACCGCGAGAATTCCATGTAATATATACGTTATAACAATAATGACTAAAGTAATTTTAGAGCTCCGCGTCTCAGGTCTTTTCGTTACAGTTGCAGCACTTTTGTGTATCCGTATGCGTTATAGTACCGAAGAAACGACATATATGTATACCTGTATATACTTAATCCACAATGAAAAATGAGTTTGGGTATATAAATTATATGCACACACAGAGTGTTTCGCAAGACAAGAATTGCGTGGTGAAGAAAATGGCCAGCTGCAAGTTTTATAGTGCGTAGCAGATGGTGGTTATTTATCTAGGCTTCTATGTTTTACTTTATTTCCCACTGTTTTTATTTATTTTCTTTTCTGTTTTTTTTTATGGCACTTTGATCGTTGAACAAGAAATACAGCAATGATAATACATAAGCTTTTGAAAATTCGTTGACGAAAATGCCATCCGAGAGACAATACAATAATATATTATGTGTAGTACTTCATATTTGGGTATGTATACGTATACATATAAGCGGGTAAAACTCTGCAGTCACGCGAGAAGTTTTCTCCTTCATTTCCATACGTATGTACGTATTATGCGTAGGATTATATACATATTGCGTAGTTTTCTGCGATTCGTTGCAAAAAGATTCGAGAACCGAGAATAGAGGTACTTTATAATGCTTACGAGACGCCTCTTCTACACAGCCGAAAATATATTCTTCGAAATTTGTGCCGCGGATGCAAGGTGTACCTACGTTTAAAAGAGATTTTTCTCTTCATTGTTTGAAATTTGTTTATACATTTTGTGCTGCTTGTAAGAAGTTTGCAATTCAGAGAGGTAAGAATTTAGTTGCGATAAATTGAAAGAAACATCTATATTTTTCATTTTTCGTACAAATTTCTTTCACCTTTCATCAAATCAATGTCACATGGTGCGATTCCTATTTTTCCTTTAATTCGTTGTACGTATTCGTATTGCCTCATTGCCTCAGGAAATTCGGCTCTTTCCTTTCCTCAATGGTCTAAAATCATACCTATTTTTAGGAGTTTTATTTAAAGAAAATGAAAACACTTGGAGCAATTTGAGTCTGAGGGCTTCATTGTTTATAGTTTCAAGAACATTTTAAAATTTTTTCATTGAAATTAATAACAAAATGGCGGTACGGCGCACATAAGTAACGAACGACTCCGAACTCGAGGGCTTTTGAGGTGGCGCATTCTAACAGATGGAAAGAACTTTTTCAGTTAAAAATCCCCTTTCGGGTTGCAGCTCGTAGTCCAAATGTTGAAATTTTTTTTTTCTCGACACACACAACTAAGGATAAAAAATTGTTCAAAAAATTTACATAAAAAAATTTCAGGATTGAAATTCAAAAATCTAGCAGCCACAAGCTCGAATCGATAGACAAGTTTTAAAGTTTGTGTCAAAATTTCGAGTCAATCGGATAGAAAATAAACTTGCGTCACCGGATTGAAAACGTGGTCGTTCGCTACTTATACGCCCCATGCCGCCATTTTGTTATTAATTTCAATAAAAAATTTCTGTAATGTTCTCTTGAAACTACAAATAATAAAGTCATAAAATTCAAATTGCTCCAAGTATTTTCGTTTTCTTTATGATCAAAAAAAACTCTCAAAAGTAGGTATCGTATTAGAGCGTCGAAGTTGCGACCCCCCCCCCCCCCCCCCCCCCCCCCAATAAATTTTTTGTTATCAAAAAATCTTATTGGATCGCGTGTCAAACGGCTCCGCCGACAAAGAAGCTACCGGACTGCTATCACGGCTTCCCACACGACCCCGGATCCAAACGTGGGACTCCGGCAAGCCTCCCGCTGCCTTTGTAAAATACTGATCGGCGGGTGTCGGGTCGTTGAGCGCCATCTGTCGATGTAATCGAGTACCACTCGGAGATCTGGTAGATAGAGGAGAGCCCAGCTGATCGCAGTTAAATGGCGTTTTGTAAATAGAAGACGGGAGGTCCTGCCGACGCGTCCATTACATCAAAAATAAAGAAGGACAACGGGGGAACGAAAACGGACGCAAAAAACAGGAAAAAATGGTTTGACAGTATTTCGAGTTGAAAAATTTGTGTTTATGTTACTCCCGGTTTATTCCTTGACAATTATACTTACGAACACCCGGCCTCCTCTCATCAATTATTGCGATCAACATGAACTGTTGACGAGTTTTCGATACAGCAGCTATTATTTCAACTCACGCACACCACGCATCCGTCAAGTCAACAACGGCGACGTCGAGTGCCTCCCGTCTTCTAAAATCACCTATTTCCACGACGCGCATTTCAACCAACCGTCCCCTCAATCCTTCGACGACACGTAGCTCTTTGGCTTTGTCGCAACGCAAACCCTCAACGCGGATCCGTCGCCTCCTCTGCGCCCTCTTCGATGGCCATTCTACCTCCGGACCCAGTTTTCCTTCTGCGGGGACCCGACACCGGACCCGTCCACTGTCTCCTCTTTCGGGTATCGCCCTACGTCGAGCATCTCTACGCCGGTGCCGAGTCCGGAACCGTACACATCTGGGATCTCAGGGTAACATTGTCGCCTTACTCACCTTTTGTTTGGACAATCGTCTCTTCTTTTTTGTTTTTTTCTACTCTCCGACATTCATCATTGCCGATGTTTTCACACTTGCCGCCAAGTGGCAAGACGAAACACTTGAATCTATCGCGTTACGTCTTTTTTTTTATATACAATGTTGGACCGCTTACAGAAAAGCAGAGAAACGTCGAGGCTAGTTGTCGGACCCGAGCCATGTCTGGCTCTTCGCTCTATTCTCGACGAAACTCTGGTTACGCAAGGGAAGAATGGGACATACAAAGTATGGAAGGCTGATGGTTCTAATTGGATCCATGAGGAGACTTTGGATAGCGGGCATATTAGCTTTTGCCGGTATTTGTTAATTGATTAGCTTCGTTTTTTATTGTTGAACAAAAAAGTCCCCAAGATGCAAAATAATGTGCTTTGTTTGTATTCCAATTTTATTTGGCAGGTGTCAAACGCTCTCGTCGGATCAAATATTAATACCTCTTGAAAATTCTGTGATTGGTGCTCTCTCTCTGAAGACCTTGGATGTAGCGTACAAGCTCGATCCTCATCAAGTTTCTTCTCCGAAAGCACTAGGCGAAGTGATGTCCTTCAAGCCTCTCGATGTTCAGGGAAAAAAATTAGTTATCGTCGCCTATGAAAGCGGACAGATAGCCGTGTGGGATTTGAACGCGAGAAACATTCTCAGCTGGTTTTCTATCGAAGAATGTCCACTCACCGTGGATTTCGACGTTAACCTAATGCGAGGAATAGTCGGTAGCGTTACCGACAAATTACAGGTAGACAAGAAATGGGGATGTTGAAAAGAATTGTAGCTTTAGCAGTAGCTTGCCAAATGAAAATTTTTTGTTGACCAGGGATCAGAGTTCACTCGTTCCGTATCAATGTTAACAAGTAATAATTCTCCCTTCCTCGTAACAGGCTTTTAATTTAACCAAGGCTCACACTATGAGTCTGAAATCAACAATTCCACTGAAGAACGCTGGAACCTCGGTAGCAGTTATAAGGCCGGATACAAAGGTGTTTGCAGCTGGTGGATGGGACGGCCGTCTGAGAATCTTCTCGTTCAAAACGTTGCGGCCCCTCGCGGTGCTGGATCAGCACAAAACGTCGGTCCACGACATCGCATATTCGGACTGTAAAGTCGAGGCATGGGGTAGTAAATGCCTCATGGCTGCGGCCGGGAAAGACGGCGCTGTGTCTCTCTGGGATCTCTATAACAATTGAAGGAAATTCGCCTGTATAATTTGCGAGTGTAATTGTTTCTATACAATTAAAATAATGAACGAAAAAGGAAAGAATATAGTTTTTCTTGAAGAATGTTTAGATATCACGGCAAAGGCATGACTGCATCGTTAATATCGAACTACTGACGACTACTTGAATATCTCGACGAAATACCTCCAATAATCCTAAGTACCTAATTGATGAAAGTTGTGAAGAGAGGAAAAAATTCAAAATTTATATTATCAATGCGAATTTTTGGAAAAATATATTAATCTTTCCTGATGCATTGTGTTTTCAATTTTGCTTTTTCTTCGTCGTCTAAATCTAATAATGCGCTTTACGCTTTAAGGTTTTGAAAAATGAGGATCCCTGTTATTGCTACTATAAGTTTTTTAAATTTTCAAGATCCAAAGCTGCTGTTCAAAATCCGGTCAGTAAAACAGGGTCGCTCACTCGATAACCGTGAGGGCACAGCGATAACAGGGATAACAGTAAGGCAAACAGCTCGAAACTTAACCTCAATGCGTTATTCCTCGATCTATGGTGCTTTGCAAAATAATCGCACGTGATAATCTTTCACATATCTTATTCCCTAAGGCTTATCGTGGAGGATCGTGGAATTATTAAATATTGAAAAATGTCATCTCTACTCGAAAGTCAGACGCAACTTGCCAGAGAAAGTGATGAGTCTCTTAACGAAGCTGACGTAAATATTCTTATACTGTTAAAAAGCTGTTAAAAGTACACATATGTCAAATCCATTGCAATTTTACTGACTTATCACATTATGAAATCGATTATGTATTGCAGGATTTCGCATTATCCAGAAAACTGAAAAGCAAAATTGAGGCATTTGCGGTGCTCAGTCAAGAATTAGATAAATGCAGAAAGCAGCGTGATCAATTCAAACTGATGGCTGAACAGATACAGGACAGATTTTTAAAACTCAAAACAGATTCCTTGTCTAAGACTGAGACTGCATCGAATGGGTTGGTATTAATTTAAAAAACAAGACAAGCCTACACTAAGAGCACGTGTTTAATGAAGACGACAGTATTGAATCTTGTGAAAAAAAAAAAAGTAAATTGGAAACTCATCGATCCACAGTAAAGTTCAGTTAGAATTATACAGTTTCTATTTCTAATCTTAGAACATTTAGAATTGATGACGATTCACGAGCAATCGAACTCTTGGCAGAAGTCAGAGAGCAAAACAAATGTCTGCGTCTTCAGGTGAAGACCTTACGACAAAAACTGGGGGATGCGCAAGGGGATATTAAAGTATTAAGAACAACTTCTCACTGCAGCATTGATCAGCCAGAGACGCAACTCGCCCCTGCCGTTCATCAGAGAGAAGAGATGATAGAGCAATTAGAAAAACTTAACATTAAAGTAAATCCTGCAAATTTTATAGTTACGATTTAGTAGGCTGGTAGCAAATCGCTTTTTGGCAATTCAGATGGTCTTTAGTTTTTGCTTCAACTCAGAAGCCGAATTATTTTTTCACTTATCGCGAATAACTCGAACGTTACCAGCCTGGAATTAAACACAAAATTGTAAAAGTCCCTCCTATGATCAAGTACCTACGTACCTAACATGACTTTGCAGCAACACGTTAAATATCTACTCGATGATCATATTTTTTCTATTCCCCGTAGTGCGCTCAACTACAGACTGATCTTCAAACTCTGCTCGACGAAAAGCATGAATTAGAAATAGAACGAGACGCGTTTAAATGCAAGTCACATCGCCTGAATCACGAATTGTCCAAAGCTCTGAATGCTACAAAGCCAGTCGATCTGGATTCTTTGATCAACGAGAATAGGTATATAGATGAAAAGTTATCGAAACATATTAAACGCTGATAGGACAATAGTGTTGGCACATTTCTTACAATAACACCGCAGTCACAAAATGTATAAAATATATAATTTTGGCAGGTATTTGCAAGAGAGATCGCAACAATTGCTAGAAGAAAGAGAACTTGCTCAACAATCTCTTGCCAAATATAAGGTACATCTTTTTGCAAATATAGCATTACATACTTTGTGCCTTATATATTTTCTGTTTCTAAAATCATTAGCTAATGTTCGCAATATTTTTTAATTACTATTTTCAGAGCATGTTGGATAGTAAAAGAATAAAAGGAACAATAAAACTGGGAGGAAATTCAGCTGCTGGAACTATCATGACTCACAAGCAAGGTGATTCGTGTTCCGTAAATAGACTAACCGCCCATACTGTTCTAATAACTGAATATCTCTTGTTAGTTGAACAATTACTGCAACAGGGATCTCAGCTACCCGCTCAAGCTTCGGCAGCAGCCGTGAACGATCTTCGACGGCTTTGCACAGCCTTACTCGAAGCCTTGAATGACAAAACGTTGGCTCTGGCTCATCAGAAGAAAGCAAACAAGTGAGTGACTAAAATTATAGTTCAGATAACTGTTGTTATCGGTTTACAACCACCAAATCGAATTCTTATCGTGTTACTTGAAAATCGTTGATATTGTTTAGGATTTTGGCGCTAAGAATATGCGAATTGGAAAATACAGTTCAATCGCCAACATCAAAATTGCTCGAAGGATACGCTGGCTCAGATGTGGATACAAGATTAGGTAGATCAATTATTTCGTGAATATTATTGGGCAAAAGAAATGTTTGCCAAAGTTGAAAAACTTGAAAGTACATCAAAGTCGATTTCGTGCATTTGAATGAAGAAATTCTATAACCCTTTGTAATATTATGCTTCGAATATTGCCACATTGTTTCTGAAATTTTTCAGGATTCGAGGGCTATGATGAATACAGTGAATGTACCAAAACGATGAGTTCAAAGATAGGAAAAGGCAGAGACGAAGAGCAAGATTTAGAAAGAAGCAATAACATACCAAAAGATAAGTTATCATACACAGAAACTCATTTTCCGTCTATAGACAGTCCGAGGGGAATAGAATTGCCAAAAAACCTAGATGCGCTGGTTCAGAAAGCTTTGATGAATTTAAATGGAGACACTAAAACGAATCTTGGTTCATGAAAACTATGGAAAGTTGACTGAAATTTTATGGAAAGTTTGAGATTGTTACAAAACCCATTCCATGCCAATTATTATCGATTCAATTTTATACGAAATTTGGTGCACTGGTTCGGAATTAGCATTCATCTCTTACGTCGTAAAGAGTGGAATTAACACTTCGACTATTCCGGGACTAGAGCCAGGAAAATTAGGTTTAGTTGAGAGAAATCGGGTGAGACAAACATTCATGAACTTTATTTACCACATCATCGATGAAGCGTTGCAACATTGCACATTTCAAAGCTGATTTGTATGTTTGTATTTCATTTGCTAGTCTGTTTTTTTTTTTTTTTAAAGTACTGTGTTACTTTACCAAAGATTTATGATTAGTTATAGAAGTGTAAATGAAACCAATGTTTTATCAAGATAGAAATAAAATAGGTGCGTCTTATTACAACTAGCAATGTCTGTCGGGTACATAAAGGTTTCTTCTTTATTAGTGGTGTGGATAGATTATCTCGTGCATAACGCCGCAGTGCCAAAATAAGCCGGCTGGCAGTAGAACGATCGAACAAGATAACGTCGTTCTCGCAAATACTTTTGATGCAACACACAGTCCAATTGATCCAACCACATATTGAAAGCAATATGGGCACCTGGTTTAGGTTTTTGGGGCTTTATCTGCTGTTCCGGCGTGTGTTGTTGACCATACGCCCTTGAGTGAGAAATTAAACGCGACTGAGCGAAGCTATTCTTTACTTACACCTTAGGCATGTCTGATTAACAAGCTCATACATAGAAAAACTACTTACATCATGTACGTTTTTCTTTCCCTCAGTTTGATGTCCTTCTGCCTTTTCCAGACTTTAAAAGCTTGGGAATTGGCAGAACGTTTCTCATTTGACTGAATTTTTTTGGATTCTATATGCGCCAACACCCGTTTCTTTGCATTAATCAATCGCCTCTGTCGAGCATCTTGCTGTCTTCGCCAGTATAGGTATGCCTGGGGGATGAAAAATTGAGAAATATCATTCGTACCTAGGCGAATAAAACAAAAATTTATCTGAGTTCAATTTTTACTCTAGATGAAGAGATTTCACCTGACTTGCAGCCTCCCTTTTTTCCATTTGCCTAGCCTCAGCGGCTTGCTTGAGCTGTTTTACCTTCTGTTCTTCTCTGATGATTTGCTGATAAGTGTTGGTCTTTGCTTTTTTCCAATTTTCGAAAGTTATTTCCCCCTTACTTTTCAACTGCACCAGAGTTTCCCTAAATTGATGAACGAGAATCAAACCGCTGGTAGAAAAATATCTCAAAGCATCTTAAAACCAGTTTGAGAATTAATTTAAATGGATTCGCTTTAGCTTACCTTGTTTTCTCTACTTTCTTCTCCATTTCACGTGGAACTTTTTTGCTCGGTGAGCTGTTCGGACGTTTGATTATTTCAATTATTTCTACGTTATTCCATGCGTCTCTCTTGGTGTTTATTTCTTCTTTGCTCTTTGTCTCAACACTGACAACTTTGCTCGAGGCTCGAGTTAGATCTGTCGTGGTATGATGATTGGTCAACCTCAGAGCGATATCTGATAAGCTGCCGATGTCTGATGATCGTTTGACTGCTTGTGAAACAGTCCGACTAGTGCATTTTGGTCTCCTCACAACACGCACCACTGGGGCCTCCAGAACCTGCAGTGTAAAGTTCAACATCGTGAAATGTAGATTATCACAGAGTGTTTTCAAAAACCATGGATTACAGCAGATCAATTAAGTGCAAAAGATACACATACATCACTAGAATCCTCTCCATGGGATTTGCGATCGACAATTTCATCCTGAACACTGTTTGCAGCTGCTTCGTGACCTTCATCTTCAATACCTGCAGCGCCAGACTCTAACGAGTGTGCAACGACGAATTCGTCATCCTGACATGTCTCTTCTGATTCAGAAACATCAAGTGTGCAAGAACACGTTTTGTAAGAACTTGTTTTTTTACACAAATCACTCTTGCAGAGAAAAGGATCGACAACATCGTCATTCGCAAAAATATTGACAGATTCAGTCTGTGGAATGAAATTTTTCCCGTAAGACTTGGTCCATGGTATACAGTTCTGCATCCTGTAAATAGTCGTACACTCATGGCTAAAACGAACCTGGGAAACCTTTGCTTCTTGGATAAGTTTATCAGTATCAATTTCAGCCTTTTCATCCTTCAAGTCTTCCATTCTCTTGCGATAATACTCCTCGAATACGGCTTGATGCAGTTTTGCGACATGGTCTGAAATATAGAACCACCCGTAAAATGTATCTTCTTTCGAAGTTGGGAAAGAGGAAAGTTTTACCGCTGTCTTCCAGGACTCCATCGATCATTTGCTTCACAATTTTTCCCAAATTTTCAACAGATACACTTCTCACTTTTTTCTTAATCGCCGGCATGCTTGCTATTGCTGGACTTGATCTACAATGGATCACCAAATAATGTACGTAAAACGATTTACTCTACTTTGTTCCCATGCCGCAACAATGTTCGAGTAGTCGATTTAATACACACACGGATTTCCTGACTGACTGACGTATCAGAGGTTTTTCTTTATTGGCTTTTCTTCTGACAAAGAGTGCGAAGCTCTTCCCTATAAGTTTTAACCGTCGCCTACACTTAACAAATCGAGACGTTTCTCCTTCAGATTTTAAGCGGCTTGTAGAACGGCGTCCCTGTACGTTACCCTGGATTACAGCAATAGAATAATATTTGACTAAAATGTTTGAGAAACTTCAAAAGCTTGCTTGGTTTCTCAATCTCTTGATGCAATTTGAGACGAAAAGCGTAACGGAGAATACCTCAAAAGTAATAAATGGTTAAAATAATCAAGACTTGAGGGTTTCATTGAGATTACTATACTGTACCTTATCTAATCGCTTGAGGCGGGTTTTATCCATGTGACCTACACCACATCTATCCAATAAGTTTTAGTTTGCTCATAATATTTGTCTATTTTCTACAGTTTTTCGTTTTTTATTTTTCTCAAATCCTTTTACTCATAATTATTTTATTGCGAGATTTAAATACTGTATTTGATTTCCTTACTTCAAAACTACTAACTTTAATTATGGGAATGTAAGTATATGCATGTAGATACGCGTCGAATGTAAACAACATCATTCTGCGTAATTCAATTTTTCTCAACTACTCGTTTGTTTAAAATTTTAATGATATATTCAGTTCGGCTAGTTGTATGTATATCAAATCAATAACTAAATGGAATAAATTAGATAACAGTATGTACTATATCGCTATGCGTGTCAAGTTGCAGCGTTGTAAATTTATATGGCGCACACTGAACTTTCGAATCAGCCTTATGTTACGTTCAAAAACCACCCTGCAGTTAGGATTAATATTACAGTAAAAAGTATTCATATATTACTCAAATTAACTTCTATGAAACATTTGAAACACTTCATCAAACACGTTTTATCGAGAGCACGAAAAACGATGCCTAATCCTATATATATGTACATATAATTAGTTACAGTACTTTCATGTGATTGTTTAGCCAGCATCAAATTAAATCAGCTGTACTTTACACGGTTGTCAAAAATGCAGGCTGCTTCTACTTGCGATCATTATTATAAAATCACATCGAAGCCGAATTATATTGTTGTCGATTGTTTAACAGATATAAAAATTAACTACAGTAGCGACACGTTTGATAATCGAAGCAATAAATTATATCTTCATTAATTTTCCGCAAGCACGATATTTCGTGGATAGAAGAGATCTTAAGTTTATTTCTCATCACGTCGCTTCGGCAAAACATAATTCTTCAACCAGAAAAATCTAGTTCGCCATGGAGGCTCTCTGACGAGGTTCAGAATATCCAACGATACTCAGAACATAGTAGATTTCAATAAATATTTTCCTTTATCCAGTCAATGTATTCGGTAACACGAGTATATACTCCTGGATATCCGGGCTCCCCGCATTTATTTCCAAATGAAACAATACCGACTTGCATCCAACGACCTTCGGTCCTGAGCATAAGTGGACCGCCAGAATCTCCCTGGCAAGCGTCTTTGCCTCCCTGACTGAATCCCGCGCAAAGAAAGTTGCTGGTTATCGGCTGGAAGTAGGCGGCATTGCAATCCTCGTTTCTCCAAACAGGCAACACAGCTTGACGCTGGACCGTGCTCTCCTTACCACCTGCCGAATGTTTTAGTGTTATTTCGAACAGTGGCAAAGTTTCTTTGAAAATTACCGTAATACGTTGTCCCCCAGCCCACCACGGTTGGTCTGGCACCGGCGAAAGGCTCTCCTTTGAATCGCGCAGGAGGCAGACAGAGCGGTGTTATATATGGAGTTTTCCTAACGGGTCTGTTCAGCTCCAGTATCGCTATGTCGTTGTAGAATCCAACCCTAGAGAATTTCGGGTGCGCTCGAATTTCCTTCACCTTGTAAGTCTCCGGTGTGGAGGGTTCGTCGTCACGTTCCAAGTCAATGTCACCGAGACGAACCGTAAATTGTCTCGCCGCAAACCTGTGGGAGGTAAAAAGTTATTCAGTTCCATACTTGTCGCGGACTTATACTTACAATCGGTCGAACATGAGGAATAATTGTAATTACGGTCGCTGCCGCTGATCCCTTGTGCAATGGGCGGCGGTCAAAATGTGTCGAGGACCCACCAACGACCCTCCGCACCAGAATTCTGTGCGCCTCGCACCGTGTAGGAATATGGCAGCCATCCATGGCCACCGCCCCGGCAGAGCTTCCTCTCCACCCACGACTCTGTACTTGCCGGCATTTCGTACTCCGCATTCTGAAAATATTGTCTAGTGAAGTAGGATCCTCGAGGAATTAATCACAAAGATTGCGTCTCCGTTGAAATATCAAACTTTGCAACTTTCTTCTATTCATCAATTTTTTATCGATTAGTCAGGGGTTTTCACTGTTCAACTACTACCTTCGTCGTCTTGGATATAGTTGTTATCTATTGTATCTATAATCTCAGAGCCAGTTGTATTACTCGACGGAAATGATTCGGGAGTAGAATCCGTTGTCAAAGGGGCCTCGGAAGTTACTGGGAGAAGAGGGATCGGCCTGGGAGTCGACGGTCTGGTTGGACGTTGATACGGTGGCCTCGTGGGGCGCGTACCACTACCGCTGCCAGGATAGGTGCCGTCGGTACTTGTAGGTCTGAAAATACGAAGCGGCGAATCAGTAACGGGCAAGTTCAACGGATACAGTATCGAGAAAAACTTTGTTCCCAACTTGCAGAGTATATTTTTACTTACCTTTCATCAGGCTGGGATCCGCCGTTCATAGGACAGCAGACTCCGGGCACAAATAAGCTTTTGAAGCACAAAGATTGCCTGAGTTTAGTGAGGTCCAAAAGAAGCTGAGGACAGTTACTCAAATCCTGACATTTCCCTGGCCCTCCCTCCGCAGTCGTGCATTCGGACGGATTCGAGGACGAGTCTTTGTTGGCGAGTTCTTCGCTTAGCGGGTGTAGCTGTGTAGTTGAGGAACCGCCAAGTCTTATAGGCATCGTCACACCACGAACCAGAGGAGCTATGCTGTCAGTTACGTTTCTGCCAAGAATGTTTTTCGATATCGTGTATATGGCTGACGGCAGCTCCTTGGGTGGATTGTCCGACGATTCTACCCCACGTGTCATGTTCACTATATAACTTCCTACTGTGTTTAGCGCGCCCAGAGTTTCAGATATCGTCACTAGGGGATCGCTCTGCTCCGTTTCTCTCGTCGCCTGGATGTAGTACGTAGACGGCGGACGATCCTGCGTGTCTCTTCGCAGGATTACTCCCCTCCTCGGTCCGCCGTCCCAGCCCGGAGAGTCTGGTGCCCATCGTCTGACCGGTGTCGAGTATCGGGATTCTTGAAATCTGTAGCCACCAGGTGCTGTTTATTGAAATTTATACACGCATTGGTCATTTTTCATCGATTGTCAGGTATTCGAAGGGTTGTTACAAATAACTTGTCGTTAACGAGAAGGATATTCTGAAAATAATGCTTGAAGTTGAAATCGTACAACCGTGTGAAATATTCTTAAAGTACAAAATTTTTAAGAGAACTTTTGAAAAAAAGTTTGAAAATGGCAAGATCTGTGCAGTATGTGATTGTTCGAATATTGTTGAAAGATTTTTCTCAATTTCTTTGAACAACTCTGATCTAATAGCGAATATTTTTTACTCACGTTGATTATAATAGTAGTTTAGATTTTCCTGAGCGTGTGTAATCGTCCCTGCAGTTACTACATTCCATATAATAAACAAATCTGAAATAGAAATATAAGCTTATTGTTAGATACACAGAAAACTTGCATTTCAAGATGATTCAACCACATACTAAGAATTTTTATAGAAATTGGGCCATTTCGTGTTATTTCGTAAAAAAAAGATATTGAAACGTTACGTATTTTCATAAAAAATTATAAAAATACATAATTTTTTTATAAGAAAATGTAGATATTCATAAAAAATTATAGACTTCCATAAAAACTAGTATTTTTTTAGTAAAATATGTACGATGTACTAAAATTTTTTAGGAGAATCTATGAAAAACTATGCGTATCTGCGATATTATACGAAAGGAAAAAAAAAAATACGAAACTGTTCCAATTTCTGTAAGAATTCGTTGTCATAGCAACTTTCATCGACATGAATGTGAGAATTATAGCCTGGTATAAAAGTTAAACAGATCGTTCGGTTCATTTTCGATTTAAACGAAAGGGAACGAAACTAAACAGCGATCCGAAATTGAAAATAGTCAGTTTTGCTTGAAAATCTGCAATTCGACCTTTCACTTCGAAATCTGAATATTTCCATCCGATTAATTCTGTTCAGTTTTAATTAATTGCGTACGAGGATCGTGAGGATTGATCAGCTGTGCGTGGAGAGAAAAAGTAGCGGCAACAAATAACTTATCGCTGTATTTATAATAATAATTACAGGCGGTTTCATACTACTTTCACGTTCGTTGTTGTTGTTGTTATTGTTGTTGGCTTACTGAACATACACGCGTTACGATATGATATTATAATACCGTGACCGTTTGAAATTGGAGCATTTTAGAAAACCAACTGATCTACGACTGCACCAGCTGTACAACCGTATTACAGGGTAAAAGTCTTTGTATGAATAAAAATAGGTAATGTATATTTTATTTAAAAATTTTTTCTAACGCACGCCATGCCGCGTGACAATTGTGTACAGACGCTAATCATATTTCCCTCGGGAAGTGGTATCGGCGAAAATAGGTCCGACACCGTGAATGGGTCTTTTTTAAAATAAAAAAAAAACGACGAGTTCGTTCTGCTTAATTCTTTCAAGTCTTTCGATACAGACTCGGGAAGAAAGAGAATAAAGGCGTTTCGGTATACGAGCACTTATTCGCGTGCACGCGTTTTATTATATTACAATCTATGCATCTATGTATATATTGATTCAGCGACGAGAAACTTCACCTTTGCGAATTGTGTAGCGAAACCGCAACTTTCCAGTCTTCCGAGCATTCATCGTCGAGCGTTACATTTGCTTCAATGAAAAACCCTTACGATTAGCTACAGGCATATTGTAATAATTCTTAGTACTGGAATAAATCGGTATATTTCTCAGGGACGCGTTTCGTGCCCGAAACCTCACTCGTATCATTGATATTGCGTATAAACATCTTTTTTACAGATCCGCGTTTGCATACGGATATAATAAGAAGTGATCGGAATGACAGCGAGTTTCATTGAAAGAATTAATAAAGTACACAGAATTTAATCGTCGGTGACGGGTGACGCATCATGCTTATTTTCGATCCGATGCACGGCATATAACGAGTAAACAGAAACACACGTACAGATACGTATGTACATAGATCGTACGACTTCATCGACGGTGAAAGTCCTGTGCCACGCTCGAGAAAGTGTGCCTCACGGTTCACTGTCGATGCCACGTTACTCCCGTCATTGACCATGCGAGGTACATCAGCGTAAGGCAGAAGCGACGAGAAACTATTGCTTTTTAACCGAGTGGCAAAAGATAACGAATAATCACTACCGAGTTGTACGTTGGGAGAGATGGATGTCGGGATAAGACTTTCAGAGGCGTTGTGAAAATTAAAGAGAGGAAAGAGAAACGCGGCGAAGCAAAAATCACACGCCTAAATGATAAAAATGCAGTGGTAAATAAGCGTTCGAGGAGATTCCGATGCGCCGAGAGCTTGCGGAAGGCACGATCGTGCTTGTAATTTTTAAATTTGTCACGCATTTGCATAAGTAACGATAATTGATCCGCAGCTCAAGGATCCGGCTGTAGCACTTACGTTGATTTATTTATTTGTTCATGTTTTCGTTTCTCTTTTTTTATTTTTATTTATTTTTTTTTCTTATCTTTATTATTACGAACCGCGCCATGAAACGCATCCTGTCGAAATTTTATACTCGGAACCGATTCAGATTGGTCAACGATCCGTGGTAATTTACAAGGATCCACGAACGTTGAAGTTGCTGTAAATGAGAATAATTCTCCAACCCGTCCGGATCTCTGACCCGATTATCGTATCCGGACACGGAACTACCGGGCTAAGAAATTTCGAACCCGGATGCACCGCATTGGCCGAAGCGTCTGCAGTATAGGTATAAGAATCGCCTTCGAATGACATCATCGCGGGAATGTGTCTTCTTACGCTCTCGTATACTTTTTACGTTCGAAGAAAATACTTTTCTTTCATCTTTTCAATCAGTTCAGCTCCGGTTCAATGGAATTCTTACGTTATTGGGAGTAGTCTCACATCTCAATGACTTTTTCTTATCGTAATAAAATTTGTTAGATAATTTCAAATTTTTTACACGTAAGAAAGGGGTTTACAAAGTAGGAGGGAAAATTTTTTTATTCGTTTTTCATAGTAAATCTCGCTGTTATGGCCGCCCGAACTTTTACCCTATCTAGCTGACACGATACCTCAACTTTCATGCATCAGAAACAAAAACAAAGAGATTGTCAAAAAGTACGCTTTGCGCCGTCGCCTGAAGCAAAATTATGCAAATTTGATTTTTTTTTTATTAAGAAAAGGGAATTTTAATACTGCTTCGGACGATAGCGACAAATGTACGTTCTTCGAACGAACAAAGAAAATTTTCCGCGTTACTTTATGGATTCCTCTTTAATGTTGAAAAAATTTAAAATTATCGAATGAATTTTTCTACGCAGAAAAAAATTATCAACAAAAGTTATCGAATGCATTGGGCTTACGGCTGGCGATCCAGCCAACGTGAGAGATCGGTAGTCATTATCACATTATTCGCATGGAATCGAACTCGCGTTTAATTTTGGTCCGAGAACAAGTTAGCCGGGGGTCCAAGGCATTAGTGAACTTATCCTACGTAAGCACGTCCATACATGCGCGAACTGCGTTTACGCAATGATTGCGATCAACGCGGCTCATGCGTTAATCATGAGGCCAACAAGAATTTGACGTATTATTATTGTATACTCACGCCGGTTGTATAACGTCAGCTCAAACCGTTACGAATAACCGGAATCATTGTTTCAGAATTGAAAGAAACGAGGAACTGCAACTGGGTATTAAAACTATGAGCATCTCTTCTTTTCAACGTTACGTGACGAATTCATCGTCTCGTTGCTGCGGTAGACAAAATTAATAAAATCCTTAGAAGCTATTGAAACCGTTCTTTTTTTTTTTATTCATACATGAAACGTCGTTTAAGTTATACGTTTACGCTGTTATGTTCTATTCAAACCGTTCGCGGAGTGTCTTACATAGAAAGTCTCGGGGCCTCGCCCCTAGATTGCGGAGAGAAAGATTACAACAGAGGACGCGTGAACCGCTCGATGAACTCCGAACTGCCCTGTTTTATTTTCTCCGTTTTAGTTTTTTACTCGTCACTTTTTCAAGTCTTTTTTATCCCTCGAGTTTAACGTTTCATGTGTTCTCAGAGGCCAGAGAGCCAATCTCAAACCAGAAGAGCACATTCCCAGAGAGAAATCCGAGTCTCTGGTTCAACCTCACTGGTGCAGGTACATCAGAACCACGGTTGACCGCGACTCGGTGAAGTTTGTACGGTACAATAGAATTTAGGTTTAATTAACCCAATTAACTCGCTTCTATTCTCATTTCTTTACCGATGTACGCGTACGATTTTCCTACGCGTGCAGCATGCGCGTGTGTAGAAAATGACCCGTCAAAGTTGAAACTCTTGTACACATTATACGTACACGACCACGTGTTTCGTTCGCTGTCTTTTTAAGATGGAACAAGTGTACGGGTGTATATATACGTATAACAATTAGTAACAATCGATCGATCGCAGGTTGTAATTATAAGTGAAATTTTAAATTAATGCAAAGTTCCGGGCTGCTGGTTTTTGCATATACGCGCGGAGAAAGTATTTTCACTGATAATTAATTATGTACGGTAACGGTATCGTAATATCGTGAGTAATAAAAGGAAATTAAGAGATAATTACATCCCGGTGATGAAAGACTAATCGGTCCAGCTGGATTCCTCTAACATTTTGGCCGATAAATAAACGATTCGTTTCAGATCGCGGTCTTAACGTTGTTACGTTAAAAGAGAACTTTGAATCAAATATTTACTTACCGATTATCACTGACGGTAAATCCTTCATTATTTCAAATTAACAACGATGATATCTCGTCACTGACATTCCCAGATCGATATCAAATAACGCACTTTTGTCACCGGTGAACCGCTCACTGTATCCTCCAGCAACGCGTGTGTTGTGCGTGTCTATTCGTATCGCACCAGTTGGACGTTTGATTAGATATATTGTATAACCCGGCTAGGTCTAATCTGTGAATGGATAGAAAATATCGTTCATAGTCGAATTACCTTTCGCGAATTTATTCTTAATCTTATATCGATATTGTCACCTTGCGTAGAAAAAAAAAAAAATGAAAAGAAACAGGTTTAATATACCGACTATTCGCGTAACACCGTTGCGTGCGGGAAATAATTAATAATTTTAACGTAATAAAGGCCTGCAGCAAAGCTCAATGCGATTTATAAATAAATATCCCACGGATGATCCTTACGTGCTAGGTACTATGCGACTATGACGACTGTCCGTGAAGAGACCTCGACATACTTACCAGTTTTACCACGGTTACTCTCTCTCCTTTCCTTCGAGCATCGAGGAGGTGCCATCCCTCACCTCTCTCGTTCAAATTTACCAAGGGAAAGTGTTCCCTTCTCCTCCTCCTCCTCCACCACCTTTGCCAGCATGCTTTTCGGATCGTCTGGCGATCGAAACTACTCTTCTTCAAAGAAGGGGGAGAACCCGCCGATTTGTCATACAGGCAAATATGCACTTTGACTATCGTTCTCTTTGTGAGTTGCAGAGGCAAACATCCTGCTGCTCGACGATTTTTCGCAATTGATATCCTCTTTCTTTCTTTCTTTCTTTCTTTAGTCCTTCTTGTAGTCGGTTTAGTACACAAGTATAGAATCAACTCTGTACCAATCACCTGTAAGCAAACTTCGGTTACAGAGATCGAGAACTCGTAAATCTTCACTTTCGAATTGGATCCTACAAGTTCCTGTGGATATAAGACCCTGAAGCTTTGCTTTAGCTTATCGCATCGGGTACGAGTGCGTAGCACAGATTATAACTTCGGAGATTTCACTCGTATTTTTTTTTTTTTTTTTTTGTCTTTTATTGACTACATTTAAATTCCGGCCGAGACGTTTCACCGTGTTACGGGGTAGAATGCGTAGGCTCCGATGAGCGGTAATCGGACCTTACTCCACGCCCAGCCAAGGTGTTATTTGGCTATTACAGGGTCCGTTCGCGTCGACTATGCACTCGCGTGCTACTACTACTCCCAATGCAGGAAGTGAATGGAATAGGAAGGGATCGGTTTTAAGGGAAGGCAAACGATTTGAAGTGGTTTTGGTTTAGAGGGACAGGTGTCTTGCTTGAGCGCTAGGATGGATCTGCGGAGTTTAGCGGGATGTAGAAAGCAAGCTAGCGGACAATAAGGACAGACTACAGAGCGTAAGGTAACTAAGAGTGTGGGAAAGGAATATGAAGTCTGGAGGACGTAACAACCGTTTCGAACTCTGGCGAATGGTAGTTAAAAAAAAAAGTTTAGAAAAACTGGGAAATCATCTATTTCCTTGGAAATTTCATGATATAGGATCTATTCGCTGTATAAGCGGTTTTACAAAAATATCTCATCCTAATTTGTTGGTCCTCGTTTCGTCGGAATTGAACACGCTAAATTGTTTAATGCGCATTATGCGCATATAACAAATATGAGGAAGGGTAGTTTTGTTGTTCAATTGAACAATATTTCGAAGGAATGTCGGATTTGTCATTAATTTAGGGAGAGACAAGTTATGCGTAATTTTAGTCTCAAATTATACCGTTGCATAACCACTGCAATGGCTCAAGAGAGAAAGAGGGAGGGGAAGAAATAATGAATGGAATGATAATCATGAGCTTGAAATCATTCGCTTCGGGTCGTTGAAGATTCCCCGAGACGGTGTGAAAGCAGGAAACGCGCTATATTAACGCGTTGAATAGAAATCCGCTAGCAATTGTATTGTGGGTGAAGGTCGCGGTTTAAAGAGAGTGAGACTCAAGTGCGTGAACGAGACCCTGTAAAAGAAAGGCAAATAAGGTACCCATTGACCTTTTAACGGCGGGGAAATATCAGTTCAAATCAACCTTTTATTAGACGGGAAATTTATAACTACGTTCAACGTGGTATTTCTTACGTGGAGTCCCCAGCCTGACTGCTGGGGAATATATCGACCAGCCCCACCGTTAACAGGTTAAAATGGGTAAGGAATTGAGCGTTATTGCTACAATCAGTGCACGTTCGAATTTCACCAGGAAAAGGAAATATAAATAAATCAATTCTTCAATCAATCGCTTGTTAGACAGTTCTACGTACTATAGATTTATTGAAGTTGTTTAATCTTAGTTATATGCGTTTATAGGTACTTTGCACGATTGATTCACACTGTAATGTGCCATCATCCGTTGCGTAAGTTCGTAACTCGATGGATTTCTTCTCTCTCTTATTAACTTAATTGCATATGATATACACTATTTTAAATCGATATCTAGATTTACCTATTATTATTGATATTATAGTGTTGTTATCATTATTATTCACAATTAATTAATCAATTACGAGGTCGGTAGCGAGACTATGATTTTCTTTTCAGTGTTTAGTAGAGTTATTTCATTTTCACTTCTTTACCTTCGTTCGCGTCTTCATTGCTCTTTTCTTTTCTTTTTAATTTTCAGTTTTCGACTCAATGCCAACTGTATTGCCCTAATTATTATTATTTGACTAATAATTGCATTTTGCGATCCCTGAGTACGTATCCATTATCGCGTGAAACATTTCTAACCACGTAACGATACCGATAATGGATGCAGACGACGGATACGCGTTCGTTAGTTTTTTCATCTTATAAAAAAAAAAAAAAGAAAGAAAAGAAAAGAAAAAAAAAAGAAAGAAGAGACAAATAGTCGGTAACACACTCTCGTATTCTAGGAATTTCGATAACTCCATCAGTTTGATAATTCGATGACTAGCTCAGCCGATTTCACATTTTATGAGTAAACGAGAATTAGATGTTAGCCTCGAAAACATAAAGTAAAATTAATTTGACGGCAGATGACATCGAAGTAAATACTGAAAAAAATAATAAAAACAAAAGAAAAGAAAAAAGAAAGTATTTTTTACTCTTCCCCACTGATAAACTATATTAGCATGACGATAACTCAAAGTTTGAAAACAAATGTGTATATCATGCCAATTAAACTGTGTCGTTCCGGGTTATCGTTTTAAAATGTTTGAATTCACTTAGGGTACGTGTACTATTATTATAGTATGTGTACACATGTATACTACTATTATTAATATTTTCGCATGCTTGGCATCGACGATTTGTAGGGATCAAATCTATCGTAGGATGGACCTGTTCCTGGGGGAGCCAAAGTCATTGACGGCATTGGCCCGCCACCCTGGTAGAGAGGCGGACCTGGGTGTCGCATCGTGCTGCTGATGCTTCCGGAGCTGCTCCATCTGTGAAAAGATTTGAAAGATGCTTTGGAAGAAGTGAATGGCAGAAAACGAAAAAAAAAAAAACAAAAAATAAATAAACAAAAATATCAAAGCGATACTACGAGATCGTGTTTTACATGAATATTTCAAGTCATCTTTTTACACAGCATACCTGTTTACATTTTCCGAAGAACGGCTACTCCAACCTGATATTTCGTTACGAGGATCGCGAGGTCCACTGCTTGGTACAGAATTGAAAGACTTAGTCGACGGGGGTCCTGCGTGCCATCCGGCAGCAGATCGACTACTTTCTGCATACCGACTCTCACCTATGGACAGGACGATAATTTTTCAATCAATCAATGTTACTGACCTAGACCGGTGCTAAATTCTACAGTTGTTTAGTAGGAATTACTATTCCAATTTTAGCTTAGAATCTGTCGAGCAAAAACGATGATTGATTTATCTTAATTATACCGATATAAACGCCAGTATGCTTTATTATATGCGTATGAATGTCAGGAAAAAAAATTACGGATCGCAATAACACGGAAGAAAAAGAGAATAGATGTGTGGCAAAGTGTAAGCTAACGGGACTCAAAAATGTATTCATCCGTAAATTGAACTTGGAAATTGGAAAAGGAGAAATGAGATATTGAGCGTGAATTTGTCGCCGGATCAATAATGAGAACTTGATTATTGAAACAATTCCAACGGAAAAGAGCTGAATCTTTTTTTCTTTGACTATAGTTAATTTTCGATAATCTCCTTCTTTGCCATAGGTAATTATCGCAAATCTAGACTGATGATGGGTGCAACATACTACAAGAAAAAGCAAAGCGTCACAGTATGAATGAGTTTTTTCTTTTCTTTTATTATTAATAAAGCATACATGGTCGTAATAATCCTGACACAACACGTCATCGTCGATTCAAAATAATCTTATGATGAGATTTCTTGTAAGGAGGTGAATTCCTCAGGATATAACCTGCGGTAAAAGAATTGTATTTTTTTTTTTTTCGTTTGTTCAAGTTTTTACATTTACGATGTATAATTCGACGACGATTTGACAGCGAAATTCTATCGTTATCTCTAATATATAATGTATGAATATATTTCACATATGTATATACGCTGTATGGATGATCAGCAAAAGTTTAAGACTTCTGTTTGTACAAATTGTATCAATGACTGCGTTAATCGATATCACAGGTACTGTAAATTTTTGAATTTGAAAAGTAGCGAATTATATTTTACCTGCAACTCACACAACGGATATTAATCAAAATTTGAGAAAGCATCGACAGGTAAAACTGCATCAAACATATTCAAATTACAAAAAAAAGAAAAAAAAAAATCGTATAATTAATAATTTCGTATGCTTTGCGACGAAAATAAACAGTACACAATGTTAATAGACATCTGGTGAAAGAGATCAAACGCAGTTTGATGTATTTTACGAAAGGCGAATGCACGGAACTCTTTTAGATATACAAATCCGAAAACTTACGAGGAGCGGTGGATCCGGGCGGTTTTGTACTCTCGGTGTAGCGTGTGTGACCGTCCCGGGTACTTCGGTGGGATTCTGTTTCAGACCTTCGAACCTCTCGCTCTCTGCCGTACGTGGTCGAAGTAGTTCTTTCATACCTATGAGAATTCATTGAAACTTAAACGAGTATAGCAGCTTCGTGTACTCAGGCTATTTTTGAAAAAGAGTCCGTGTTCTTTGATTAACGCCCGCATGAGACTGAAGAAGTTAGAGTTGACGCTTTTCTAACATATTCTCACATATTCACCTGTCTTTATTCACTTGTCGAGGATCAATGGATGATGACGGTGCAGGAATCGTTTCGCGACGCACGATTACTTCCCTCCCTCTCGTTACCTCAGGGAATACGTCTGGCCTGCTACTGCGGGACGGGAACTCGCTACTTCTCTTAAAATCCTTCTTCAACCCCAGATCCTGAGTTGATCTACTGCAACAGGAGCACAAGATTGAGCTTTGATCAACGTGTCCGAACTAGGATATGTAATTTCCTGCTACATATCCCAAGAAATATTTTCACCTGTTCGATTCGTATCTAGAAGGCGGCGAGGGATCTAATCGTCTATCTGAGACTCTTTCCAAGATCTCTGTGCGTCTGTCGGAAACTCTCTGGGGGCTGTGACGTCGGCTGTGTTCGGTAGTGATGCGTTTTCGTTCCGGTTCCGGGTACAGGTCTCTCGGATCCCTTCTATCGCTCGATGTTCTTTTGATAGAAGGTGGCGGCGGAGGTCTTCGGCTCTCTTCTAACCGCATCTGCTGCCTCTTCAGTTCCAGTCGTTCACGCTCCAGTTTTTCCCTCTCCAACTTTTGCCGCTCTCTTTCCAATCTAAGCAGCTCCGCCTTCTCTTGCTCGATCCTCTCTCTCTCCCTGCGTAGCTTTTCACGCTCTCTTTCGAGCCGTGCAGCCTCTTCTCTCTGCCTACGCTCGATCTCCCGCTGCCTTTCCATATCCTCTCGTCGCCTCCGTTCCTCCTCGCGTAATATTCTCTCCCTCTCTCGCAACCTCTGACGTTCCCGTTCTTCCTGTAGAATAAATCGATTGTCAATTAAATCAAGTCCAGGAAATTGGACCGTCTCTTTCCACTGTCGCAGGTCACTTTAACGCGGAGTTTGTAATGAAGCGAAACCCTAGAGTTTGATAACTCGAATAAACCAATTCCTATATCCGCGAAATCCGCCCTGCGTTATAATCTCTAGACTAACCCGAATCTTAGCAAATGTTAGTACATCGTCGCGCCTGCGCCGCTCCCTGCTCCGGGAGCGTGTATGAGATCTATGATGTTCCCAAGACCGAACGCGTTTGTCACTGCTGCGCTTCCCTCTTTCGCTCTCTGGCTTCTTGCTTGTAGATTTGGTCGAACGAGCGTCCGAGTCCTTGACAGGTTCATCCTTTTTCTCTGCCGCATCGCTTTTCTTTTCCTCTGTGGCGTCTGACTTTTCCTCTGCCTTCTTGGTAGCTGCAGAAACGAAAGAAGAATGGCTCGATGAAAGTGTTGTAAGCACAGAAGAATCGTTTTAAATTTTTTTCCAAGATCTGTATATAAAGATTTAGATAGAATACAACTCACTTGGATCAACAGTTTTCTCCTCGGAATCTTTTTTAACGTCCTTATTGTCATTCTTCTCGCAGATTTCAGAATTTTCCTTCGATGATTTCTCCTTGTCGTCTTTCTTATCGGACTTGACGCTGTTGGAGTCCCGTTTCCGCATATGGCTTTGTTGCGAGTCCCCCTTTGCCTGTTGAGGATAAAATTTCAAGTTTAACACAAGAATGTGTCAAGTTTCCGATTCTAACATGTAGCTCGTGGCAGCGCGTGATAGAACAATTGAGCTATAAACGATGTCAACCATTTTTCTCCAATTATCTTACCTTCTCAACGGAAATGACGCGGCCGTGAAGCTCCGTCCTGTGTAAATGTTGAATACATTTAGCCGCGTCTTCGCTAGTGGACATGGTAACATAGCCGTAACAACGAGCTCCAGGAGTCCTCGCATTAGTAACGACTTTAGCTCCAATAACTTTTCCATACTTAGAAAATACTTGCTTCAAGTCTGTGGCACGAGTAGTAGACGATAATCCGGAGACCCACAAGTTCCTACTGCTGGCGTTGATTGAACTAGAGGGTGATGTCTTCTTGTCTGAAAACGACCAACAGACATTTTACATTTAAAGAATATTCTTACATTTTTATTTGCAAGCAAACGATGGTAAAACTTCTGAGATTTTCGAGTAGGAAATTTTTTTATGTAAACAAAAATGTAAGAGTACCTTTGTCGTCCCTTTTCTGACCCTTGGCTGTAGAATCAGTACTGAAAATTAAGACCATATTTAAACATAATATAAACTAGTTACATGGTGTATTACGTAAGTTGAAAAAAATTTGAAAACGCGGTAGTGTTTTGCTTAGGCTTAATAAGTATCTCTGCAACTATGTTAAGCGAAAAAAATTTGGCTAGCAACTTTTATTTTAAAAACACTTTTCGCCATTACACAATGTCAATTAATCGGTGTCAAAGACTTTGTTTTCTTTTACTCTTCTGTTTTTACACCAGTATTATCACACATGTTCCGGATTTCGTTACGCCACCATCTTGGGTGCTCGATTGAGTACGACATTGTTGTTTATAGATTTATATTTGACACTGTGATTTTTAAATGCAGCAATAGTGGTGCAATCTTCCGCAGGCATATCAATTTGTACTCGCGCAACCGAGCACAATGCGAAATGTTTAGAGAGTCGATATCTCTTCTCAATTATTCTTTAGAGATATTTCTGGGCTGTTATTAAACATTTATCCAGAAAGCACAATGTCGCTTTGTGCAAATGCAATTTACACAAGATACCGTTACATGACGAAGCGTCATCTGCGGGCAGCATGGTAATAGTCTTCAATTGTCTTTCGATTATCACCTTCAGCGATTCTACCTTTGAGGGGTAAAATTCCACTTTTGGGATGCTGGCGAAGCTTATTTGGCGCAATTCAACACACGCACTGCACACATATTATAGGCAAGTTTTTAGTCGTATTTTGTTTTACTTTTTTTTTCTTTTACTTAAGAAAGTAAAAAATAACTTTTCGAAGCTTGCTAGCCAATTTCCAAATATCTTAACATATTTCCCAGAGCTAAGCATCAGCCTAATTATAAACTAAATTATACGTACGATAATATTACGGTCGATTGTAATAGGGAATATATTATATGTATATATGTATAGTAATTAATATTCTTGCGTGCGTGATACTGTCGGTATATTGAATATCTTGAAATAAATCATCGTGCGAATGCGGGTTGCGTAGCGGCATATCCAGCAGCAGATGAACACCAACGATAATATAGTCGTGTGTAACTTTAAGAGTGTCGAACCAATCCGAAGTTTTTTTTTAACCAATGCGAGACCAACCTCTTGCTTCCTCCTTCGCCTCCGTCTCCCTGCTTGCTCTTGAGCCCGTTGGCACTGGCTGCACCTTCCTTGCCGGCTCCACCTTCTGTTCTGCCACTCCCTTTAGAGTCTCCCTTCTTGTTCTCTTCGGTTCTCTTCTCACCTCCATCTGCAGGGACAATCAAGGTAGCAATGTGGTCACTCTATGACGCCCGACAATTCTCCTTCCCTCCCTAACGCGATCTCGTAGATAATCGCACACAATCCATTTCTCCTGTTTTTTTGGGTGGTTTTTTTTCCGCATCACTGTCAAATACTTTACACGAAACGTAGTGAGGTCAGGAAGCGCGAAAATTAGCAAAGACTTTGAGACTCGTTCTCTGCAACTTGACGTTACTGGTAAACCAACTTCAACTTGGAGCTTGGGTAACAAGAAGAGACACTAAAAAGGGCAAAGCAGCACTGCAGAATGCGTTTTTTTTTTTTTTTTTTTTTTTTTTTATATACGAAACGTAGGCGGGTATGTAGGCATTATTCCAGATATCTCAATGATCGTAAAAAATTTGCTCGACCAGAATTTCTAAGTTGTTGGCGGCTCCTTTGCACCATTTCACAGTAAATATCATCCGATCGGCTTGAAGGATGCAAAATGTCGTTCTTCTTGAATTCCGTGTAGCAAAGAGAATTAGCTGATAAATATCCAACGATGCTCTATGCGGCAGGGTATAAATAATGTAATTGTGTAAAATACTTAAAAGACTAGGGCAAACTTAGTTGCTATCACCTGCAGAGTAGGCAGAAAAAAAAAAAATATATTCGACTTCATATGCTAGATCATGATCCATATTATGAAAGCTGGTCGTTGGTTGATTTCCCATCAATAGAAGTTTCTTCTTTGCTGATCGGCTTGCAGGCGAAGAGTTCTTGCCAGCATCCCGTTGAGACAGTCTCAACCACCCAGATGATCGAAAGAACGTATGTATCCTCTCCAAATCCATAGGGCAATGTTGCAGGTTGTGCCATAAGCTTTTGCATCTCATGATGCTCGTCGCAGTTCCAGTAAGTTTCGGTGCAGGAATCTCAGTAACGAGATTTAGAGAGTTGGAAGAACGTCCGAATGATTTGATGATCGTAATTTTCTACGTCTTCGGAAGACTTATAACTAGTTCTCTTTACATTACAACTACTTAAATGTTACAACTGTGAATAAGACTTACCCTTGCGCCTGTCGTGAGTTTCCGTCTGAAAATAGAGCATGTCAAAATTTAGACTAGTCGATTGGAAATGTCAAAGAATTTGGATACAATTGTAAATGAATAACTACAGAAATCAACGAGGAGTAAACAGTAATCATACCTCTTCGGCAAGGAGATTCTCTTCGTCTTCGCCAATTGTCAGATTAATCGAGTCCTCGTTATCAATTCCGTTTGCTTCGACAGCGGTAGGATTGGACAGAACTGGTGGTGGGCTTGATTCAGTCTTAACAGTGTTATCGACATCATTTTTATCATTCTGATCCTCATCTGCTTCGTTTTCGATTTCTTCTTTTGGCTCTTCTTTTTTGACCTCTTCATTTTCAATATCTTCCTTCTTAGTAACCACTTTGTTCATGTCCTCCATCTTGATATCCTCTTTTTTGATATCTTCCTTCTTAATATCCACAGCCTTGACTCCTTCATTCACCTTGTCTTCTTCTTGTTCCTATTGAGTAAAATTGGTTATGCCAGTTTGCAGATGCGTTGAGGACTAAGATTGGCCAAAAATTATTTAAAGCATCAGTTTGAAAAATTCTATCTTGATTTCTATATCACCTTCTTAACTTCCTTCTTGACTACATTCTCAGAGATTTCTTCACTAGATGGGGGTGACGTCTCTTCTTTGATCTTCATTTCTGAGTTTGCTTGATTTTCCAAACTTTCATCTTTTCGATTATCAGACCCTTCCAAAGATTCTTCTTGGCCAGGTATGCCGGTTACTAAAAGTGCAAAGTGATCCCATGCAATAGTTACTTGAAATAAGGAAATAGACTGTAACAGCAGACATCAGGGCTAAAAATCTCACCACTGTTTTTTCTTGGTATAACCTTGTTAGGTCCACCACTCGGTACAATTAAATACTCGTCAGGTTTGCCTCCTTCCTCTGTGATCGCCTGTCAAAAATATCAAAGATACGTGATACAAACTATTTTGAAAAAAGGATAAACACCATTGTGTATCAACTTCGTCTCGAGGAGTGGGAAAATATTCAAGATAAACAGCACGTCGGGCCACGTGATGAACAAAATAATGACTCAACGAAGAGTGGGTAACAATCGTTGTTATTCAAATACGCGCTCATCGAGTGAAGAAACTGAGAAATCGAGGAGAAACACCGGGAACCATGGGAAAGTGGTTTATCTCTATAGGCGAAGACAGAAGTCCTGAGCAGAGGGAGTAAACGCCGGCTGTTATCGCGTTACGGCTGAAAATAGTTGAGGCAACACGAAAGGCGATAACGCATAATAACGAGACCGAGGTGACAAAAAAATCAATAGCATAAAAATGGCGTCTCACGCGTAACGTTTGCCGGACGATTCGTCATCCCACGCCCGATTTGATAATCGGTGTAGAGATTGGGGATCTTTATAATTTAATAGCAACTGTTCTTTTACCTTCGACAAGCGTTCGAGAAGAGCAGCTTTATTGCCAGTCTTGTCAAGCCCGCGTCTCTCCAGCTCGGTTTTCAGATCGATCACGCGTAGCTCGACCAACTTTTTCCCCTCTGTTTCGGCCATTGCTTGCAGCTATCCGTACAACTTTGAAAACGTACGCGGATGCTGATCTATACCGGAGTTTGATTAATGACGTGTCACGGTCTCGGATGTTGACGTTTCAACTTTTCTCTGTTATATCACCTAATTAATACTCTGTGCGGCATATCAATCTTGGCATATTACAATGGTGAGACACTTGTCGTTAACCCAAGATTGACACTGGCGGGCAGCGGTCACTAGTTCACGTAGTTCAGTGACAAACCGGAAACGGTGCCGTCGCCATTTAATACCTCGCGTTACGAACACGAGGCGTCACTAGTGCAGTGGAGTAGTATTTAACCTTGGAGCATGTACTATCTAGAGAGAGCAAACCATTCTCTCGACATCGCGAAAAATGCAGCCGAAGTGATGAGAGAGAGAGAAATATATATTAGGGTTACTCCGTCTCTTTCACTCTGCATTTGATGACTGAGAGAAAATGTATCGAGCAAACAAGAGTGGAGCAGGAGAAACAGATTGACATGTATGTCCACTGTATTTATGTAGAACTACATTTCAGTGAAAGCAACACGTACCTCTTTTTCTCACTTCTCCGCTGCACTTTCTGTACACGCGAAGCTACCTCCAGCAGCTCTAAAAGTAACGAAACAAAGTTTTTTGCTCGCTATTGGCATCCAATTTTCCAAACTGACATATAATCAATCTTTGAAAAAAGATAAGGAGAATTTCTCTTTACGTAATAAGATTAATTTATTGTACATACATACACAAAAAATATCGTACATTACGCAATAGAAGATATAATAATATAGGGTTCACAATGTAGATTTCACAATTCTAAGTCAAGAAATCTGACTACATCTGTATTTTGATTTTCGTAACAATGTACAAGATAGAACGTAAGTAAAAAAAGGGAATAGTGAGTGCTTCTTTCTGACGTTTATTAATTTATTTATCAAAAGTTTAATTTCTCTCGAATTGAATTTACTTCGCATATTGTGCGTGAAAAAAAGAAGAAAACACTTTTTGAAGAAATACAATATATCATGCATGCTGATCTCTTACATCTGGTAATCGTCTTCGGGTTATCGAAGCGTTTCATCCATTATTCATATTATTGGTACTAGTGCCCAGAGTTGCTTACTGGACGAACCAACACATGTTAAATATGTGAAGTAAAACTGAAACCTTATATTTTTTCGATGTATAAATCTAGGGTTGATTATCCTTTTGAAATTGTTTTTGACATTCTTATTATGATGCATGCTTTAAGCAACATGCGAGATGGTGTAAGTACAAATTCCTGTTCTTGCGATGCATTCGGCTATATCATTCCCATTGTCTCGTCTCGTTCCGCTTTTCTGCGATTGTCTGAAAAAAAAAAAAAAAACATTCTTTCACCTCCAGATTTAATTAAAAGAAATTTCAAAACTTTCCATTAAAATCTAAGGTTGAAAACTGTTTTGCTGTATTAAAAATACCTCGTGATTGATTCAGTGGCGGCAATAGCAGCAGCATGCTCAAGACGTGAAAGCGAATTATCTAGTTGGATTTTTTGTCATCCAGAGCTTCTAGTCGCTCAAGTAACGGGGGATGAGAGTGATGCCATCCTGAATAGAGCTTGTCAAATACAGGAAAACCCAGATTGTCTTTGTGCAATTTAACTAGTGCACTTTTCAGGGGGACAGTGTGTCCTAAGGTCTTTGCAAAATTATCTGCTTGAAATTCAAACTTCCGGCTGATCACAACGGAGACAAAGCCCATTAACTGAAAAAAGTACATTTGGACCAGGTGTGAATGAAGTCGGAAAAGAAAAAGGATTACGAGAGAGGTTAATGAGATTAATATCAAACGACAGAAAATAATCGAATTAGTTACCGTATTTAGCGGGATCAGGATGTACATCATTACGATAATTAATCCAATGAATATTGGCTGCGAATCGCTGAATCCGAATGCAGTGTACATTGGTTGATAGTTGAGCAGTTTAGCAAAGATAATGAATATTAATAGAATGTTGACCTGTAATCAAAGAATGCACGATCAAAATTAGAGCGAGCTGTGAAAGAGAAATACCTAAATACACTTTAGTCTTACCTGAGACAGTACAAGACACTTGAAGGTGTGATTCAACTTCCAGTGACCAAGTTCGTGGGCTAAAACGGCCACGACTTCGTCAGTTTCACAACCTTTGTCTTTATCGGTGTCATTGGCGTCTGGTTTATAATATTCTTTGACCAGGGTGTCGAATAGGACAATTCTCTTGTGCTTGTGAAAACCGTAAAGGTACGCATTGCTGTGAGAGGATCGTTTGGATCCTTCAACAATGTACAATTTGTACAAGGGAAAACCAAGGGATGATGCGAGCTCTTCAATTTTTGTTCTAAGCTCTCCTTCGGGCAACGGAGAGTACTTGTCAAACAATGGAGCTATAACCTCTGGGTATATAATCAGCATAAACAGAGTTACAATGCCGGTAAAGACCCACAGATATACAAAGAAATAATCTCCTCCTATTTGAACTATCCAAACTACTCCGCATTTCAGCGGAATCACAATTATTTGTAGCACGATAAATTTCTTTATCTGGTCCTTTATATAGAATGAAACAGTCTGAAAAAGGATAAATATTTTTATTGCTTGTGAATTCAGATGAAACGTAGCACAGCTTTTGGAGCACATTTGTCAAGCTTGACTAGTTATTTTATAAACATTCTTACCTGCTTATTGAACCCGTGCTTGTTTTCAAGCCAGAATGTATTGTAGACAGAAAATGGCAGGTCAACGATAGTGCTAAGGATGTTCATGATCAGCATGCAAGTACCGCCAATCAGTATTTCGTTATGCTTGCTAATTCCGCACGCGGTAGAAATTTTCACCGCCCAATCCCAAAAATGACGGAAGGCAAAAAACAGTATCATCCCCTGAAGATGATGAGTTTTAGATGCATGAACAACCAGAAGACAAATTAAAATTGCTTGCTTATACCCACCGTGGTGACGAATGTCGAAAACAGACTTTTGATGTTTGAAAAATAATTGCAATCGATGGCGTAGAGGCGTGCCTTATTATAAACCTCCGGCGTGATGAGGTCCTTCAGTTCGCCAGGGACGTCAACAAGTTTGTTCATTAACTTTGTCTGCAGGGAATAATCATGCAAATCATTTTAAGAGACTGAGGATCCAGTCACCCTTGGAATGCTTTGAAAAAACTGTTCCTAAGGGTGATGAATTTAATTTGAGGGTGGTACCGCATTGCGTGTCACTTAATAAGTCGAAAAATTGGGAGGTATAAACAGGGACTGAAAGCTAACCTGGCGAAGACTGAGATAAAACTTCCAGGACCAGAGAATCCATATTAACGCGAGCAGCTCGCATCTCAGGTTTTCTCCAACGAATTGTTCAATGGAAGATGACATGGCTGTTGTAGTCGTCTAAAAAATCTCTCCGAATTACTCTTGGCGTAAAAAGGACGACACACTGTGTTTCGCTGGTCTCATGTGTGTTCCCGGCCTATAGTCTCAAACACTAATATATATCAGTGTCAGTGGTCTCAAATCACAAATTGGAATGAATGATGCGACAGTAGACAGACTTGAAGTTGTCTCTCTCGATTTTCGATATATCCAACGTCTTGATCCAAAGATGTCGCGGGAAATTTGAATTCGACGTAGTCGCAACGTTTGGGCGGTCTGAATTCAATAATCTCGACATATTACAGGAAGTTAATGAACAAAAAAAACTGTAATGATGTTGTCTTTGTTTTTTTTTTAATTCGATGCAAAACACTTATCATAATATCATCCAAAATATACAATAGTACACATCTTTTCTTCTTTCATCGATTCATGATTGTTCTACCGGCGTTTCGTGTTGCACGTTAAACTTTTTTTGTTTACCTGGAAGCAAACGATCGGAAGCTGAGAATGTGGTCTGTGAAACACATCATACATGAAAACATTGGCTGCTTTAGTGTGAAGTGATTGAAAGAAAAATTGGTTTTTACCGCGCTTTGTGTCGACGTGGTTAATGCCTGCGGAACGCTCGATTGCAGCACTCTGCAAAGTCCTTCCACGGCCTGGCAAACCTCCTCTTCCGCGACCTCGTGCACGGCCCTTTCCACGTCCTCTTGGATAGTTAGACGCGGAGATTGAGACATGTTTTGAAGGATAATACGTAGCAGGCATTCTTTCCCTGAATGCGAAGGCCGGAGTTACAACCATTGTGTCAATGGGAGGCCAGGAGGGTTTGGGTATTATTTGAGGGTAATTCTGGGAGTAGACCGAGTGTAAGTCGAAGACATTTTTTCTGCAAGTAATTCAAAGTTAAAATCAAAAAACTGCAAAATGCAATGAGGAGCGGTAACAACATGTTTTGATGATGCAACAGTAACAGCTTACGCGGAAAATTCTGCTTCTTGGTAAATTGTTGCGAATGCACCATTACTCGGAGTATGCCTGAGAAGATAATTTCCAGGTTTAAGCTTTTTTAACTCATGAACAACGTTATGCAAAATGACTAGGCTGTCTTCGCCGTTAAGTCCGTAGAGCCTTTTCATTTCGTTGTTTATCGATCCTATTGTTCTCCTTTCTACTTGGATAATATCCGAGGATTTCGCAGATATTCTGACTGCAGACAATACCTGATTAGTTTCCTGAGAGAAGGGCTGCTTCAATTGCGTCCTTTAATTGAAATTTATTTCAAGTTCAAATTGCAACATACCTCGAACGAGTGATGTATTCGGTCTGTAGGTCAGCATTGTCCACTGTTTCAATGCTTCTTCTGCTGTAACAGCCTCAGCACCAAGACTGACTTGGTGCTCCAGTTTAGGCACCAACATTATGGGGTGAAGTAAATTTTTATTCATTCTCTGGAATTGTGTAAATCTAAAATTATGAAAGACGTATGCGCAGGCAGGTTTTCTGCCAACAAGCTACAATTACCTCAACCCCATCTATTTTAGCGCGAACCAATATTTTATACTTCTCAACCATAGTCTTTGAGGAATCGATATCGCAGTTTTCAGGTGGACCAAGTGAAAATATTTTGTACGTGACATTATTTCCAACAGGTGGAGATGCAGTAGCCGAAATATTTGTATTCGTCCAATTTTGAGTATGTGTTTCTGTATCTGGTGCATCATGCTGAACGCTTTCTACATTCATTTCATTTTCCTTATCGTCGTTATCGTTTATTGAGTCCAGTTTCATAGACTGGGCAATAGAAATAGCAGAGTGATCCTTTTCCTCTACACAAAAGTCACCAGAAGTGTATTGTTGCGATAATTCTTTACTTGTGAAAAGGTCAAATTCATCTTCCATTTCGTGACTACTTGGACCACCCATCGCTTGCTCATTTTTTATCACAGCTTTGTTTTCCATGGCTGTATTTTCGGATGTTTGAAACATATCTGATTTTGGACCTGCACTATAGATGTCACTGTTTTCGTCTTCTAATTTCAATAGATCGTCAGAATATATATCCCCAAAAAGACTGTGATCAGTCACCTCCTCCTCAGTTCCTTGTTTGGAAAAGCTGAAATTTAGGAATGAAATTCTCTTAATTAAAATTCAAAATCCGTTGAAACAACGGATCGAAGGAGTTTGGCCTTTTCAGGATCAATAATTACTTGACCGAAGTATGATGTTTTGGGTGAAGAATTTGTGACCGTAGAATATACTTGTAAATCCAAGAGTTTCTTTGAGGTATAGTCATACTTGTAGGTGGTAATGGCTTGTCGATGTAAATAATGTTTCCTTCCTCGCTCCCTTTCACAACAATTGGCAGAATCCAAGAACTTGTATAATGCGGGCCAAAATTAGTAGCCAAACAATTGAGTCCTCCTGACGAAATTACCACATCTACCCCATTAGACGTGGCAAGCTTCTCGCAGTTTGGATCCTGACTCACCGTTAATTTTTGAGATGTTTCATTGCTGTTGTCCAAATCGATGAACACCGGATATAGGGCATAGAGTTTGTGCAATTCAGTTGATAAATAATTTCGCTTGTTGCAAACTGGTATGAATGCCCTGGGAAGTTGACCCTGCAGAATAATTTTGACCCAGTAAAACGATAGCAATAATGCATCGACAACTAAGATATAAATTACCTTTTCCAAGAGTGTGGCCTCTAGTTCAGCAACAATTTTTTTCTTTTCCTTGAAAGCTATATTTCCTCCTGCTACGTAGTATCTAGGAAGCTTTCGAGCGTTTAAAAATTTAGATTTCCACCGTGCGTTAATGTATTCTTTTCCAATAACTTTTATTTCAGAACCATTCCAATTAGCCTTTGCTAAAGCTAAAAATTCCTCCTGCTCTTTGCGTATCACTGGTAACAGTTTCTGTAAGTAATTCAACACAGTTACAAAACACTAGTTAAACACTATAGAATTTGGATGTGTTTTTTATTTATTAATACCATATACTGTTCCAGTTCGCTTCTATTTTGTTGATTCATTTGCGGTTTTTCTGATCCTGAAAATTGCTTTAAAACTTTCAGACAGATGGCATGTTCTTCTTTGGTCAAGACTGACAATCTGGGAAATTGGAACGGAGGTTTTTCAAGGCCAGGTACCCATTCCCATTTTTTTTCAGTCAGCGGTGGCCGCTTAGATTCTTTGCCAGCTACCCGAACTCCATCGGAGTCGTTGTCACTTGAACTTCCATCGTCTTTATCCCTATCATCGTCATCGTCGCTTTCAAAGTCTGTAAAAGGATCGGTGAAAACACCCTGCATTATTCTATACATCGCACTTTCGTTCTTCAGTCTTTCTTCGTGGATGAACACGTCGTCTATCATATCTTCCAGTGGAGGGTACCTGAGAAATTTAAGGATGGTGAAAAGAAATCGAGCTATTCATCATTTCATTAAAAAACATAAAGCCCTTATATCAAGTGAGATTCTTTCGACACGTTGCAAATTCACCGGAAAGATGGAACTTGGAGGTTATCTCCATCATTTGCATGAATTCTACCTACCAATCAATGTTCAGAAATTCCTCCATGCTGATAGCTTTTGCGTAAAGACGACGTTGCGAAATTCTTGCAATATAGTTCCAAATTTTGTCTCCTCAACAACGGCTGACAGTGAGAGCCTTTCAACATTTTCAAATTCGGAGCCTAAAAAAACCTGAGAGAGAGAGAGAGAGAGAGAGAGAGAGAGAGAGAGAGCAACTTTTATCGTGTTCCCGATTTTGTAGCGGCCTCTGCCACTGAAATAGGTCTTTGGAACTAGGCAACACTGATTTACTTATAGTTAATTGTAACAGTTATTATAGTCAAAGAATTTTCGTTATCCATATTTTCATATTAATAATTAATCTTATGACGCCCTTACGACGGCACACGGTCATAACGTTTACGTAAGGATAAATAGTTAGATTCGCTGTGATGCCAGAAGTTAGGTGGAAAATTGGGCAAATTGTAAATTACGGAGCGTTTTGGAACACTTGGGACAGTATTTGAAATCCCGCTTTATGCACTAACTGACAGAATTTGTGTCAGTTCTAAGGGTTCTAAGGCCTGGAGTATCTTAATAAGTGATATGAAATTTTTTTCTCATTGTAAAGATTAAAATTTGGCTCTAGCTTGACTGGTTTACTTGACAGGGGCTGGAAAACAGTAGCATCAACTAAACGTAGGTAATCACCCGCAAAGTATATCAAGTAACGCATTCGTCAGCATTCTTTAAATTAACACCGCAAGCAGAGAGATGGTCGGCAAAATTCGTCCGAGTAGATTCTCAGTTATTTTCTACTCAACATAAACATCGGCGGAAGCTCACTATGCTTAACAGAATCATACACCTTTATTCGTGAAATTTGCAGGCAACAGTCATGGCACGCCGTAAGACGATCAATGCAGTTAGAATGGACGAATCATTCTCGTTACCTGCAGTCTCATCTCCGCTGCGACGAAGGTCACTCGCAGCTTCAGAATTCTCTAATGCACCGAAGCCCTTCACTCAAAATGACGACGAGAGTGAAAGATTGGCTCGTCGCGCGGTTCCTGTGTCGATGGACAGCTCGTCGCAGATCGATAACTCTGAAATACGTGCTTCTATAGGACTTGGCTCAGGGATCGGGGAGTTGTCAACGAATGCACTGATGGATCATTATAACAAGTGTATAAAATTATGCGCAGAGAACAAAATCACGACGAAAAATGCTTTTGCTCTTTCTGTCATCGACTACATGACTGTGCTCAATAAGCGAGATATAAATTCAAACAACATGCAGAGTGCTGGGACAACCCTGGATGTCAGTACAAAGATATATGGGGTTAGAGTAGATTGTGTTCACACAGACGTTTTTAAGATGGCAGGCGATCCTGGCAAACAGAATAAGGGCGAGGAGCAGAATCAGGGGGTAAACGACGCCAATGCCAGTACCGTTCAGGAGCCTGAATCTAAGAGAAAGAAAAAACCTCTCTCTCAGAAGATCCTCTGTTCATTGGAAAGTCTCGAAGGCACCCCTGAAACTATTAATCTGTGCTCGACTACTAACACCAGCGATTCTCAGACCACAGACATGCTCTTTCAAGTCACATTTCCCATTCATGCTACTAGTGGGCACAGATTGCACCTGCAAGAAGATGTTATACTTGAATTTGCCGCTAAGAAAAAAGCTGGGGCTGACACTGTCTATACAGGTATTAACGTTTCGGATATCGAAGATTTGGCCGACTCGAATATGTGTCCAATATTAGCTGATTTTCACATTCTTGGTTGGTCTGAGACTGATATACCTGATTCCCCACCTCCTGCATTCGGTCAGGAAGACAACAACTTGAGATTCGATTTGAATGCGTCTGTAGGTGACCTCTGTGACAATGAAAATGTGGGAATGAATTACTTTGATCTGGACGAGGCTAGTCAGGAGAATATTGATCGCTGTACAAGGAAGCCTGAGCATGTTGAACACATCGTAGATTTCAGCCAAGCGGTCTCAACCACAAACACAAACAAGAGTAACACTTTGGAGTACTCATACTTGCAAAAGAGCGTTCACAACTTGCATTGGGCAGGCCCGATTCATTGGAAACCAAAGATATTCTCTGGCAGAGTTGTTGGAGCTTGCGGTCAGGAGGCAGTCAGAAAAAAAAAGGAGGTGAATTTGAAGTTCACAGTCAAAGGGTCGGAAGATAATGTTGAGAAACTAGAAGGTAAAATTTCCCACAGACTTCAAACCAAAACCATGAGGCAGACCTGGCAGGATGATAAACTCACTTTACCGGAGGATATTCATTACGAAAGCACGAATCCTACCAAGTTTTATTATCATTCGTCAATGACTAAGCAACTACTCCCACTGGACAAACCTAACGGCGAAGCTGCGGGAGAGGAGGGCAATCTTGATGCTACAGTACTCGACGATGACGTGGACTATGATTATGACAATCAAAACGATACTCAGAATTATTGCTCACAGAATGATGATGGGGGCAGAGGGGATGCCAACTGTAACAGCAGTCCGGATATGTTTCACGATGAAGACGGAGACCCACATCCTGACGGGGAATTATGCACTCAGGCATTGACCGGCGAGAATCTTGTCATTGCTCCAAAATCAACCACTCAAGTTCAAATCAATTATTCGACTCGTGCCAAAAAGATAAACATGCGCCAATTGAAGAACAGTATTTGGAAGACGTTGTCGCATAAAAATACCTTGTACGAGAATGGCAATGGTGACACGAACGAAGAGGCATCAAAATTGAAAGACGAGCGTAGCTTTGGCAGTGTTTACAAAATATTACCAAACACCTTAGGCAAGGATAACGCTGCAGCTCTTAGCCCTGCTCTAGCTTTCGTATCTCTTCTTCATTTGGCCAATGAGAAAACACTTTGTATTACTACCACTCCGGATATGTCAGATCTCAAAATATCTCAGGGTTAACAGAGCGATTGCAATATTCGTAATCATCTTTTTATCCATGCGCATTCACACATTAATATAAATAAATACTTTATAATATTTTCTTTTTGTACTGAAAGAGTTTATTAATTTGTTGGACCATCGTCTTCACCGCTCCTCCCCTGTCTTCTTATCTTATATCTAATTTTATCGGAGGATATCTGATTTCACAGATATTATTTTATGGTTTATAACTTATTTTTAAATATTTTTCGTCTATGCGAATTATATAAAATAACGATGACATGATCTTCACAGTCCCATGTGGTCTAGTGGCTAGGATAGCTGGCTTTCACCCAGCAGGCCCGGGTTCGATTCCCGGCATGGGAAACTTTTTGCCTTATATTTCTTTTTGTAGCTAGCGCTACTCTATGCTTTGATAGTATCCGGATAATATGAATACATATTATATACTAGTGTCTATTGGGTCAAGTTATTGAAACAATCAGTTAATAATATCAATGTTTGGCATATTTTAAAATGAAGTGATATAATTTACAAATGTGGAACGAACGCTTTCGCCGAAAAGTCCGATAGACACATAAAATATTGAAATGAAAGATAAATTTTTACACGATAAGCTAAAAAATTCTAATAAATGGCTTGCATTAATAAAAGCAACATTTTAACGACATGATTATGAAAGGCAACTAAATGAACAAAGAGCAGCATTGCTCTAAACGTCTGTCCAGGCCTCCTCCACGTCTGTATGCAATGAGGGATTGTCTTGCTCACGCGGTAAAGCAGTTTCTTCCCTTATCCCCGTTCTGTCAAGAGAGCGGAGCAGCGTGAAGCTGCGCGCACGTGGTTCGCGCACACCACACTCAAAACAAATCAGCTGATTGACTTTGCCTAGTCAATTAGAAAATGGACGTTAGTGTGATATCAACGTAGAGAACAGCGTACGGCTCTGTGGGATAAGTGGGCTGTACTCGAGGCGTAACAGTATTCCCGAGGTTCGCTGTTCGCGGTAAGTTGATCGATAATAGTGCCGATCGTCCGACGATAATCGCGGCTCGCTAAAAGAGCCTCGCTGACTCGTGATTCGGAACGATAACATACCCGAGGAACAAAAAAGAGCGAACGTATTTCTCCTGGATCGCGGGGGAGCGGCGGAGCCAGCAGACGTGTTTGCTAAATTGATTTTAATCAGTTCGTGCCAATTGCTGCGACCACGAGCGTTGAAACAGTTTACTACCAGCCTGCGTCAACGTAATTCGGATCTGGAAAGTTGAAAAGATCAGGGAACGTCAGGCTTCGTTCGTCTCGGGATGCGGGAAACGCGACTCTGTGGCAGTGCAGCGGATCGTTTGACAGTTCTATTCTTGTTACGACTCGACTCGTATCGAAACTTCGTATAATTTGCCAATAGCGTATAACGATTATCTTTGCTCGTGACGTCTGACTCTCGTTTTATTATCATAACACTCCGAATGGATTAATAAACGATTCGATTCGTGACGTTCGCTTGACGGGCTCAACTTTACACAGTCGCAATTCCGCCAATTATTCAGGCTAGTTTTATCTGCTGCTTAATTTAGTCACGTCGGCGGTTAAATAGTTAATTACTTTCTATTATTCGCTCCCACGTTTAGGACGTTTCAAGATGACGGCAGGCAACAGTTTGGTCGTACCGATTGTGCTGTGGGGAAGAGTAGCTCCGACTCATTGTATCTCCTGCATATACTTGTCGAGGGATCAGAAAACTCTCGTGACAGGATGCTACGACGGGCAGATATGCTTGTGGCAAGTCGACCCCGAAACTCTGAAGGTAAAATCGAATCTCCGAGTATTGCGTCTTATCATTTTATCCCCGGCCAGTATCAATAATAGTTGTAAATCAGGCCCCTTAGGTGAGTCGTAAATTTTTGCACGCATCCTCCCGACCGTCCTTCATATTCTGTCCCAGTGATGCTGATTAAGACTGTTTGTTCTAACGTAATAATTGATAAGATGGGTAATCATTAAAATCGCAAACAATTTCTCAGGGTTCGGCTGTATTTTTTTCCTGAGACTTGTAGTTTATTAACATTACAACTCATTCGTAACACCAAGAATTTAGAATATTCACCTCGCTATTCAATCCGCGGCTCGATGTGGTGACAGATAACGACGCAGGATTAATGATGATGCTCTTTGATTTATCAAGATGACTCCACGTTGTCTGCTTGTTGGACATACGGCACCGATAATGTGTCTGAGCCGAGCAAGCGTGATAATGGAGCAAAACTATATAGTCAGCAGCAGCGAGAGCGGGGAAATGTGCACCTGGGATTTGATCGATGGAAAGTGTAGGGAAGCTGTCAAGCTCAATAACATTCACACTCAGATGCTTCCTTATGTTTCGGCTGGAGGCGAAGACATCAGGCTATTTTGCTCTGGGTGAGAGACAGAGTGATACCTACTAAGTGTCATAAGATTTCACAACTTTGCAGCTAGTCGTGCGAGTTTTATCTAGAAACCGTTGATCACGCTCTTGCTTCGATGTTTCAGTTATTATCCAGAAGTTTTGGTCATGGATCCCTTCAGCCTGGAAGTTTTGTTCACTCTAAGCTCCCGCGTTAATCCAGATTGGATTAGCGCTTTGCACGTCCTGCGACCGGCCAAACGGAAAGGTCGGTTCCTCGTGCATACAAGTTAGTTACACTTCATCACACATCTATGCTTACCATCCTAACCCGTATTATACTTTACCGATACCTATTTTTGTCTCTATCGGCCTTAGAGGATCTATTTGTTTTCTCAAACTTTCTCGCTGACCTGAGTTACCTGAGGTATAATTTTTCATTGATTTTCCCATGTAACAATCGATCGGCACTTCCTCTATTGTTTTAGTATTTCATCGAGCTTTCCAAGTTTGTCACTCCACGGTCTGATATTTTCGTTTTGTATATCGCTATCAAATCTGTAAATAGTTTTTAAACATTAGAAATATTAATAACTTGTGAATTTAATTTTCTGGTGATATCTTCTTTTTATTTGCAATAAACGTATTTGAGATTATGTATCTTGTTTGAGATAATAGTGCACTCAGCATTTTAGAATCTTGCAGATTATCTGCGGTCAACTTTTTTTGGTAGCACTGCAATACTTAAATCACGAGAAGGTTTGTTAGAAAATTTCATTCACATTGGGAATATCAGACGGAGGCTTGTTCAGTTATATATTTAATGATTTTTCGTTTTGGGTTTCAATTTATTAATTTTTGTATTCTCTTTTGCCTCTTTGAATAACTCGGTTTTAACTGAAAATTTTTTGCAACTTTTAACTTTTTGTTATTTTAAATAATACTACCAGAATATCTTCTTGGGAATTACTTGAAAGCTCTGTTTTTTGTTCAGTGTCAATTTGTTAAACAGGATCTTTGAATTTTATTTTGCTCTGGAAGAGCCGTGCAAACTCATAAATTAATGACTCACGTTCACGTTAATTAATTAGTTTTCAATGAATTAAGGTCAATGTAACAATATTTTACTTATACCGTGCATGTTCTTAATATTATAAATTCTACTGAAGGTTCGATTTAATTGTGTTGTCATGTTACAGCACGTAGAAAATCTGGATACAGGGTGGTTATAGCACATTGGTAGAGACTGTAGTACTTCTTTCATTTTAGCGTCACCGAAGTTTCGGAAGACAAAACAGAAAAGAACATACACTTCTGTCGCTCTATTTCTTATCAGTTTGTTGTATCGGTAGTTGTTGATCTTTGATTTACCAATTACTTTACTTTGATCCTACTTTTATCGATGAGTCTCTTTCAACATCAAGTCTGCTGAATCCTTTTACCCACTAACGCTCTAATCCTCTGTTCATACATCTATCATTTGTGCGATATCTCTAAGCTGTATACGCTCTAACGTAAGTATAAATATTAAACTACATATTATCCTAGGATCAGATTTTTCGTAATAAAATTATCTAATTAGGTATCCCTTGTTTGAACGCATGTTTTACATTTAAAAATTAACTAGGGCAATGTTTATTGCTAAATTTATTAACAACGATTTTAATGCTTTCAAATTAACAAAAAGCCTAGCTAAGATTTCGTAAAAAGTTGTTCAGTTTAACTTCAATTTCATAGGCATGCAAAAATTTTACCATCTCATTATACGCTGCTAATTTGTCACTGCAGAGTTTTAATCTGTGTATTCTTGAGCTTACTCTGCAGCGAGGAGAAATTTTCAATGCGCAGTAAAAAGACTTTATCTATTACCGTAACAGAATAATTGTATTTGGGATGAAAAGCTTTTTAGTTCTTGGTGTTATTTCAGTTAACAGAAATTGCGCGTAATTGGTAATCACTAACTTTTGGACAATAGCATTGTTCCGGAATTTGTACAGTTTTACAGTTGTGTGAATATTAATTGTCTGTAAAACATGAAAGAGCTGACGCTGATCGATCGTTGTGCGTATTTTAAATACATCAATGTTAATTTTCAAGACTGAGAAACGGAATTTGACAAAGTAATTCAAGTCCAGATGTGTCGATAAATGAAATTATCTATACATTTATTCGGCTTTGTTTAATATGCTGCTTTGAATGCTATTTTGTAAAATCTACTATTATCTTACAACAGCTAATTCGTTTTTATTAAAGACGACGTAGTCTTGGCATTGACTACAACGGGGACAGTGAAAGTCTGGACTCTACTGGGCCATGAGAACCGCCACAGCGAGCCGTTGTACGAGCACGAAAGCAAACAAATTCGCTGCCTCAACGCATTGGCGATGACGTGCTGCCCCTATAATCAGAGAACAGTACTGATAGTATGCTCCAAGTATTGGCAGGTGAGACGATCTTGCGACTCATTTTATCATCGTATCAATATTGAAGTTGTAACTATAGGATATTACGGTTTGGTTTGATACCACTTAGAGAAATCAGAATGTAATAACAGTAACATAACAACATCTTACTATGCGTTAGATATTTGACGCCGGAGATTTCTCAGTTCTCTGTTCTGTAACGGCGCCTCGCGGCGAACGCTGGATGGCGGGAGATTTTTTGGCCGCTGACAGGGTCGTTCTTTGGAGTGACGAAGGTCATGGTTATCTCTACAAATTACCCGCCAAGTACGTTTTTCCCATGTAGACGTAAATTATGGTCCAAAAGTAATAGCATCGAGCCAGTTTCTATAAAAATTCTGCTGAAATTAGTTAAATTTCACATTTCATTAGCAATTTCACAGGGTTTAGTGATTGTCTGATATCACATTGCCAGGTAATAATGATTTTCAAATTATTTTCTTCAAAAAATGTATGCAACGTTATTTTCAAAATACTTAAATTTATTCTTTATAACAAATTATACGAAATGGGAATAATTTTAATCATTTTTAAGACGTCGACTGCAATTTAGATCTTTGAGTTAAAGTGTGAAATGTAGATTTGATGAAATGTGTGAGAGTAAATTATAAAATCAGCGATATAGACTATCTATGTAAGATGTGCACTAAATTTTCGTTAGATAAAAATCGTGTCATTCAGTATGGCCTGCGACACCGTGATAGATGATTACAATTGCATTTGATTTACTGTGTTATTTACAGCAAGACGAATCCCAGAATTTAATGTTACCTTCAAATTTTGACTTTTCATTAAATTCGGTACCGCTGTCGAGTAGTAAGAAATATACACCATATGTGACGTTCAATCAAATTGTTTTCTACAGTTTTAATCTTTTACCAATAAGGTGCATCGCGCATGAATGTTTTTAAGATATGTATATCTTATGGCCCTGCAACTTATTTATTTATTTCATACCACTGGAACAAATATATAGGACACACGGTTCAAAGTATACTTCCTGACGGGAGTACTATAAGAAAGCTCTCGAATTCAGGAGTGGACTTAGAAACTAGTTTATTGCTAAACATAAAAGTATTTATTCATTATAAAATTATTTAACAGTTTATCTTTTCGCGAACAGCAAAGTCATAGAAAAAACAAAATATGCCATTTCAATTGATTCAAAAAAAATTTATAGCAATTTTTTTTTTCCTCTACTTATATTTAGTTCATTCCGTGTAATATTTTATAATCCATTGTTTCGGTTTTTTCTTAATAGTATGCAATTTTCTACTTTGGAAAATTTTAAATTTTTCTTCCTTCTCCGCCAACAAATTAAAAAACCCTTATTGTTATGTACTTATAACTTATTTTTGAGTGCGTATATTAAAACTCTTGGCATCAAAGTCACAAGTGCATGTTGATTGACTGAGATATGGTAACATTCATTCATTTATTTATTTATTTATTTATTTTCTCTATTTCACACATACGTAGAGAATCGCAATTTTTATACAATGTAAGACTATGCAAATTATACCAGATTTGTTGTGTGGAATGTTCCAAAAACTAGTATAGCGCTTTAATTAGAAAGTTTGTCATATCATATCAGCATTTCTGATTACAGTATGATTCCAATCATGTAGTCAACAGTTATTTATATCACTATTGTATCGCAATCCTGGATTGGACTGTCCAAATGGAAATAGCATGTAGCTTAAATTTACCTTCGTGTATCAATATATATTTTAGTGCATTTACTTTACAGTTCCACATTTTACATTTTACTCTTTACACGTTACATTGAAATATATATTCCACATTCAAGTAACAAGGTCTAATTTGCTGTTGCTACTTTATTTATTTTATTTACAGCTAGGATACAATAATAATAATATTAATAATAATACATGAATGAAAAATTTACGGTATAATTGATTGGTTACATTTATATTTAAGGAGTTGGAATAGTTTCAAATCACACACAACTAGCTGAAATTAGTTTGCAGTTTTTTTTTCCTTTATTGGTTTTATTTTGGTCTCAAAAAATAGCAACACTTTACAGGCACCTGCAAGCAAAGCACTGTTTTACGTTATCTTTTTTCAATGAATTCATTCGATACAGTTTGTGGCAGGTATTGCGAACCTTGTAAAAGATACAATTTCTCCTTTCTCGCTACAAATTTTCACGGGTTAACGAGCTCTCAAAACGGCCGAAGACAGTTCATTCACAGAGTCCGTAGAGTACGCATTTGTTGGAAAGCAAGTAGTTTTTCGACATGGTTTAGACAAACCGAGTGAGATTCGGCTCTTGTACTAACAGTTTTTATTTGATTCTCACTTAAATGAAGCTACATCTTGACAGTACTATCGCGTTTTAACGAGGAATTGTCAACGAAACATAAGCAAATTACAGTTTATCAATCATAATTAATCTCTAAGCGAGCTTTCGTTTTGCATAAAAACGTTCACGATTTGTTATATTTGTGCAGATTATGTGGCGACAAATTTCGTCAATGTCATTTTTATTTTTTTTTTCGAAGCGTTACTATCTATACCCTAACTTTATTTTTGTTTGTATTGTCGAATATCTTTTATCTCTGGATTTTTTTTTTCTTCTTCGACAATTGTTTTCACAAATTTATCAATTCACCGTTTACAAATCGTTACTGCACATTGATTAACACATTTATCTGTTTGATGGTGATGTTTCGTCTTACATAACATACCCTCTACCACATACTACGAGAGATCCGGTCTGTTCTAGCAAGCTGAAGGGCAAGGCTCTCAGCAGGTAACGCGAAAATATATTTTACCTTATTCATATTCATATACGTATATCTCAATTTTTTTTTTTTTAATTCTTTATATTTATTCATATTGATCACGCTTAGATATATTTTCTATATCACAATCATACAGACTTCAGTGTGCCTTTTGTTCATCATTTCTGCCTATACGTACAATACATATTTGTATTTATATGTATACTAACGAGCGGCTAAACAATAATTTGAATTCCATCTTACAAGCCTCATTAACTTCAACTTCTTGCGTCCTGATAATTTTTTATAACTGTTCAAACAATCCAGGTAACGCATGAGTTATTATACTTGTCATATAATATCATTCATATCGATAACGATCATAGACAGCACGTTAACTGCAGTTGCCTACAGTGCGAAATCAGCAGTTGGAAGGCATATGTTACTTGCTACCTTCAATTAGTAATCAATTCAGCTTTTTATTAACAAATTTTCATACGCCAGCTCTGTACATGGTTCACGAACCGTAGATTAGTGGCAGATTAGGCAATTCCATTGACTTATCTCATCACAATTTCACTTTATTTACTTCTCAGTACCGCAAGTCATGCTTGCTAATATATTGCTTTTGCTTAAAACTGCTTTCTAGCTATTGAACACAATTCAATCGGTGTAAAAAGTTACATTGATGAAAAATACAAAGTGGTACATTACTACGCACACACGTTGAAAGGTACAGACATCGTTAGCTCTTATTACATTGCCTGGTCTTCTTTCTTACATTCTTAGATATGACAACAAATTCGTAGCTGCAGCAACCGATTGGATCAGAATGATAAATCCTTTTGAATTTCTAATTCAAAGTTGAATTAGAATTTAAAATACGTCTCAAATCGATAGTTGAGTCTTCTCCTAATTTAATACGATTATTATATCTTATACATAGCCCGATGATATTTGTAGAATATGACTAAGTAAAGTCGGATTGTTTTCAGAATAGAGCTGTTTTGGTAAAATTGTTAATTTCGAAGAAATAAGTACTTTGTGCGTCTGTTGTTATTTTTATCAAACAATAGATCGAGCTTTCAGCTATGACGAAATACTGTTCCCAGAACTGGTAGCAACTTCTCGTTCATTACATTCTCATTTCGAGTGAAAAACTGTACACCTTTCAGTCATAAACTTTTTCCGCAGCTTGAAATACAATTTAACTATAATTAACACATGCAATTGACATTAGGTTTGAGATTTGATTATTTTCACTAATTCTAAGACGATTTGATGCTACTAGCTCTGTATTCTTCGCTTTAATGAAATCGATGTTCATACTTTATTTATGACTTCAGCATTTCTTAGCATTAATTTTGGCACATCTGTGTCTTTGCTCTCACACATAAATGTGTATGCAATACAAAGTTATTACGTCTTAATTATAATACTTATGGAATATTTGCAGTAATTGATAATGTTTAAAAATCATGATGTAGGGAATTAAATGCATCTTGCAGACATCAATGATTCTAGCAATTGACCAGTAGCTTCGTGAACAGTAACACTTGACTCTGTTCAACGCAAATATTAATCTGATATCCAGTTAAATGAAAGACGATAGAAAAACAGTATTCCATAATTATTGAGTATATGAAAGCAAATAATCTTATATTTGAATTGGAATTTGCGTTGTCGTAATACGTTTTTTTTCTCGGATCCATAGTAGCGTAGCTGACAACAAGGAGTTTCATACCCCTGCAGCTGAGTGTGATCAACCATATTTGTACTACACTCTGACGCAGCCAGGCGATAAGGTATAAAATTATTCGAACTGTTAATAAGGCAAGAAGGTTCTTATGCCAGAAAATTCATTTCAGCCATTATCGTGTCCTCCGGCGATGCGACTGGTCACAGTTCAGAAGCACAATAAAACTTCGAAATATTTACTCCGAGGCGATAGCGAAGGTGTCGTTGTCTTATGGACACTGCCCGAGATCTCATCTCAACAACTTACGCAAATCAATCAAAAAGATTATAAACCTACCAGTCTACCGCCGACTATAAAGACCAGTCTAACGGCTGCTTGGGAAGCAATGAAACCACCCCCAGTCGGAATTCTTGATCAGTTAGACTCCGGCGATGGTCACGGAATTAAATTGACTTCCAGCATTTACTTGCCGCAGCAAAGTCGGCTTGTTTTGGGCAGAGAAGACGGTAGCATAATCATTGTTCCTGCTACCCAAACCGTTATGCTGCAACTTTTGCACGGCAATCATCAGCAGTACGACGGTTAGTCGCCAAAATCCATTGTCAACGCTACACTGCAGGAAGTATCCTCGATTTACGTCGTTCAAACAATGTATTTTGGTTTTAGACTGGCCACCTCATCAAGTTTTACTCGGACATTCTGGCAGAGTAAATTGCCTGCTGTATCCGCACGGGGCTGCGCCGAGATACGATCGGACGCATTTGGTGTCCGGAGCAGTTGACTTTGCCGTATGCTTGTGGGATTTGTACGCGGGTACACTGATCCATCGCTTCTGTGTTCATGCTGGAGAAATTACTCAGCTAATGGTGCCTCCCGACAACTGCAGTGTGCGTAATTCAGCCGTTCACAATGTATTTGTTAATCAACGGACGGCGTAATACCTTTCGACTAATCGAACCAACTTATTCTGTAGCCTCGACTACAAAAATGTGTCTGCAGCGTTGCCTCGGACCACAGCGTTACGCTGCTCTCCCTGGCTGAGAGGAAATGCGTTGTTCTAGCTTCAAGGCACTTGTTCCCTGTCGTTACGATAAAGTGGCGTCCACTCGACGACTTCATGATCGTCGGGTGTTCCGACGGTGCCGTTTACGTCTGGCAAATGGAAACTGGACATTTGGACAGAGTTTTACATGGTAAGACTGGTAGTGTCGTACTACACTCGTGAGACAAATTAACGCTCCCCGTTTTTGACCGAAAAAAGGTCCAATTTTGAAACACCATAACTTTGCATAAATTGTTATTAGATGGTTGAATCAAAAACAATTTTGAAGCTAAGAATTTTTATATGTACTTTTTCTCGAGTAATCCTACATCCTATCTTTAAATCCACTCATGTCAAATTTGTTGTCAAAGTTGAACCTTCAACTTTGCGCGATCATATTCGATGAACAGAATTTTTGTTTAGATTTTTAAGACAGCCATTTTGTAGCTTGGAATTTTCCCTTCGACATTTTTTTTCTTAAAATTCTGTCTGCGATTTTTTCTTGTCAAGTAGTCCAATATCAATAGAAATAGTGTCTGAAAAAGTTTTATTCTGTGTAACAAGTGAATTTTGATTTAACCTTCTACTTGCAATCCACGCAAAGTTACAGCGTTTCAAGATTGGACCTTATTTAGTCAAAAACGTGAAAGCCCATTCATTTCTTCTTCCACAAGAGTATACAGATATGAAAAAAGATGGTATACATTATTTGGAAAATGATAAAAAAAAATTTTTAAAAAACATTCCATCAGGTATAATTGCCGAGGAGGTCCTTTATGCTTGCGACGAAAATACCATAGCAGCTACCGGAGGCACTGCAGCTGGAGGTGAACTGGGACTGGCAAATCCAGCCGTGCATTTCTTCCGGTAAATACAAAACGTCTCGTCGTTAAATTTACTTTCACCTATACCCATTCGCGCTAACCTGAATCGAAACGGCTTATTACTACAGGGGTCTGCGGCACCGGAATCTTTCGGCAATTAGACACGCTACTCAACGTGGATTACATCAGTTGCAACAGCTTCACGGAGGCGCTGGAAGCGATCATGGTAATCAGATAAAGGCAAAGGGTGCGCCGCTGATGATACAGGGACTCAGGACGAACCCAAAGGATCCTGAGAGCCACATACTCTTCTTTGACATCGAGGCACTCATTGGTGAGAAATTTCTTCCCTTAATCAATGTTGTTCATTCCGATCACGTGGTTGTCTACTAATTATTATCAAAGAAATATCTTTACCGTCGTTCAGTGCAACTGTTGAGCGACGAGTACGGATCCATGTCACCCGGATCACTCGAGGCTCAGGGTCTGATATCTGCGGCTGAATACCACAAGGTTGCCGCTCTTACGCAGTCAGCTAGTCCAGATGCTCACAAAAAAATAGCTGGTATGTCTTCCAAGAGTTCGATAAATTCTCGTTTCTGTCCTGGCGTTGTGTAATTAATCATTATTGAATGGTAGTGGGTTATTAAAAATAACACTTGATGAAGGTCCAATTTGCGAATTTCGAACAACAGTAGAGACCGGTGTATATTATTGAATAACAATACGAATTTTCTCAAATCTTTATGAACGTTGAAACTAATGGTTTGTAGATTTTTTCGGCCGTGTCAAGGATAAGGCCGGAGACGTTGAAAGAATTCTCAAGGAAAAGGATCGACACGGTACCGTTTACTGTTGTGTACTTTGTTTTAGCATTTGTCAATGAATCACTTATTTTTTTATTTCATATTATTATCGCTATTATTGTTTCTCTTGTTGTTGTTGTTATTATTACTATCATCATTGATATAGCACCGCTTTTGAACTACAATAGTTATTATTTGCACGGCCTTTAATCATTTTTTGTTTGTCGCTTTTATCGAACAGCTTGTGCAATCGTTGTCGTTGATTAAATATCTAATACTGTTTGAAAAATCAACGATATTAATGTCAATGAACAATTTTCACTTAGTTATATCTTCTCTATTTCAGCAAGACTGAACATGAAAATAGAGATCACTAATCTGCAGCTACTTGCGCTCGTTATTCACCCGCTTTTATTTACGTCAACTGTGTGTGCGCGCGATAGACTATAAAACGAGCAACTTTACTAAAGGACGGCAGCAATTTTAATCTTAATTTTTTTTTCAGAACTAATGAAATATTGCAAAGTACACACGTTTACGAACACCCCAACACAGAGTGATGAAACAATTCGTTGTCTGCCTAATAATAATCATTTCACCTTTATTTAGCAGTAATGATTTTTCTATCCGTTTCTTCGAGATCGCTACTTTGATTTATGTGAGCAAACTAGATGTGATTGTCCGATGTATTTGATACCGATGTTTGTCATATTTATTTCCACTAAATAGTTTTATTTTAATGCTTTCTCTAGGTTGATACGTAGATCTTGCGTAGGCTCGTTTTGTCGCCGTTTGATATCTAGCTCCAGTTCACTTGGCAATGCGCTTGCACCAAATAAATGTACATATTTATAATACGACAATGTTGTCTACAGAATAAGTATCTCTTTCTCTAGGTATATTGGCTAAAATGAAGGAGGGCGCCGAAAACGTCCAGACTAAGTTGCAGGCCAAGGTTGAAAGCGTTGGTTTAAAGCCGTCCACTCTTGACGGCAAAGGTTAGCGCAAACCTCCCCAGCGTAAACTGCAAGATTATTCGTTACTGCGCATGGATTTTTACTTTATTATTATTATTCCTTTTTTTTCTCTTATTTCGGACTTTACATTTGCGAGTTTTAATCTATCCACATAAATTCCATTTCTCACAGCTTTTAATCGAGTGTAATTTTATAATTTTTCTACCTTTCTGCTCTACCACTTCACCTTGTATTATAGCTCCAGATCCACGGTTTCCATTGAGCTGATTTTTTTTACAACTAATGTGCGATTGCGAGAACATTGCGACCGATAAATGAAAAGACATATTTTTATTTTATTACGCTATGCACTATTGGTAATTCGAACCACGCATCATATGTTTTTCTCATTATTTTCATGCTTCACTCCAGTCAGCAATGAGTTTGACGAAAAACTGATAATGTTCAGCCATTCATTTTTTCTTTTTATTCTCTCTAAAACATTGTTTTCTTATTGAGTATTTATTTATTTATTTATTTGTAATTTTTCAATTACACCGTAAAGAAATATTTTCTGCTGATATTTTATTAAAGAATCAATGTTTTTGCTCAGGTGAGGGTTGGAATAACAATGATTTACCGAAAAACAGTTTGAAGAGAAACGGAGCTTTCAGCGAGCCAAACGCTGCAATGGAAGTAGCTCAGTTACTGCTCAGCCTTCTTCACGCTTGGGGAATGGATCCTGATCTGGACAGAGTGTGCGAAGGAAAATTGGGTCTGCTCAGGCCCATGGTACCCGTTTCATTCGGCGTTTTATCCAAAGGAGGTTTGTAATGGTCGATAACTCAATTACGCAATATTCGCAGATTTGAAACACCGTGCAATTTAAACCACCATCATTATATTTCACAGGATACATGTCTCTGCTACTTCCAACCTGGCAAACTCAGTTGGAGCCAGCTGGTGAGCCTGCGACTCAATTAGAACAACGTTTGCCGGTTGAATTGGTGAGGCAAGAGCGCCTCACAAGAGCTTTCACCGCTCGAGCTCACTGGGAATTGTCTACAACTTTGACAAGTAATCATCTGCTCGCTGTCGTATCACTGGCAAACACCCTAATGTCCATGAACAATGCTACGTTTGTTCCCGAACAGGAAAGAAATCGTAAATTGCATAGGTGAATAACAGTACTTGATTCTGCATAACGATACTTGGTGAATGGTTAACTCATTGTCCACAATTTGCCAATCTTCCTTTTATTACAGACCGGGAAACAGAGTTGCAGTGAGCTGGAACAAAGCGGAGGAGGAAAACGAAGAAATGTACACCGTTCAGCAGGCTCAAATCAAACAAGGCTGGTCGCTTCTTGCTACTCTACATTGCGTTCTTTTACCTGATAAAGTTGCAGCCCAGGGAGGAGCGAAGAGCTTCAAGCGACCCCAAGTCGAAATGATGGCTAGACGATGGCAACACCAATGTCTGGAGGTGTGTAGATTGTATATTTACACTTACAATTCCGCTTGGGTTCAGGAATTAATTTTATTGTTTTCTTATAATCTTCAATTATTCTTCAGGTCAGAGAAGCGGCTCAGGCTCTTTTATTGGCAGAACTTGGCAGGATGGGGCCAAAAGGCAGAAAGGCACTTGTGGACAATTGGTCACAATATTTACCCCAGTACAGTACACAAGAACCCATTGCCCCACAGTCCCAAAACCACAGCCCTCCACCAGGCAGCCCAGTTCCTACGATAGAACAACAACAGGAAGAGGAAGAAGAGGATGAAGAAGGTGCGGAAGGTACAATTTACACCCAACTTGCTACAGTACAGACATATTTGTACCGTGTATTAGAATGTGTCAGACTTTTTAAGAACGGATATTTGTTCAGAAGTACTAAAAATATGAATATCCGAATTACTTCTTTTTCCAGAATTAAGTATAGCGAGAAAACCGTCGAGCATAGCGGAGCTGAAGCAAAAACAGACAACGGCAGTTGTACTGCTCGGTGTGATTGGGGCGGAGTTCGGACAGGATGTGACTAACGCCAGAGAACGAAGAGACAGTGAGCAAAGACGAAAGAGTTCTGTGGTCGAGGGATTCGGAATTGGGAATAACAATCTTGCCCGGCATACAAGCATGGCTCTGACGCATTTACTCCACGCGCCTCATTCCTCGAAACTACCGATGCACACAGCCTTGCGCAGAGCTGCGATAGACCTCATCGGCCGCGGCTTCACGGTCTGGGAGCCATACCTCGATGTTTCGAAGGTGAATTTCGACGCGAGATAAAAGTTTCTTGTTAAGATCGTCGAAGGATGAAGTGCAACAGTTTGTTATGCGTTTTTTAATTTTCGTCAGGTCCTGCTTGGGCTCCTAGAAATGTGTTGCGATGCCGACAAGCTAGTGCCCAGTATGACTTACGGCTTACCGCTAACGCCTCAAGCTGACAGCTGCAGAACCGCGAGGCACGCTTTGATGCTGATAGCAACGGCCAGACCAGCCGCATTTATCACAACTATGGCGAGAGAAGTTGCGCGATTTAATACTCTCCAGCAAAACGCACAGACGTTGAATGTCAATCTCGCTGCAAGCGTACTCGCCAGAGCCAAGCCTGAAATACTGAGAATAGTTGAACAATTGATTGACAAAATGCAGAGTGAAATGAGCGATTTACTGGTTGAGGTGAGATATTTAACCTTTCAATTATAGCTATTATACGAAACATTGTGTTTTTTTAAAATCATATTTCATCGCTACTTGGTTCTTCATACTATCTTCAGGTCATGGACATCATACTCCATTGTCTCGATCCTGGTCATCTTAAAATGAAACCACTGAACGACGTATTTCCTGCTGTCTGTAGGTTTAATCAAGTGAGTGTGGAAAAAAAGGTTTCATTTGCTCCAATTGATAAGTAAAATTTGTAAATTGTACTTACCAGATGAAAATATTTATTAAAAGGTAAGCCATTGTCCGACGACTCGGCGGATAGCAGTCGGAGGTCGAGGAGGGCAATTGGCGCTCTATGAACTACGAGGAAATGTAAAATGCCAAACGGTTACTGCTCATCAAGCCCCTGTAACTGCGCTGGCATTTTCGCCCGAGGGGAAATTTTTAGTTAGTTATTCATGTTCGGAAAACAAGCTGTGCTTTTGGCAGGTAACTGTCTTAAAATAAATTGTGTATATTATTCTTAAACTTATTTCACCGACTTCAACTGACTTTGTTTGTCTTTATCTAGCAGACAAGCAGCGGGATGTTCGGACTAGGAAATTCTCAAACCCGTTGCATCAAGTCGTACAGCACAGCACCTATCAATGATGTTTCACGTTTGAATCCAATGCGGCTGGCCCGTTTAATATGGATAAATAATCGTACCGTCACGTTAATGTTAGCCGATGGCTCGGAAACACGATTCAATGTTTAATTGATTGGAATTTTTCGTTGAGGTTGAGATCGAAATGTGACCATGCAGTAGTTACTCAAGCCGGAGGTATTAATCAGACCTTTCTTGTAAGTAGCATGCTTCGACACATCACTGCTGATTATCGCTGTAAGTTACATTGCGCCGTTACATATTCAACGATCATAATACGCGGTTTTGTTCCGTTTTTAAACGCACCCGATCAATTCCAATCCGCATTTTAATTGTTAATTAATTATTTAAATAAGCAGTATGAGTTGCACAAATCTTTTATTTTTTTCTATGTTTTAAACAAAAGAAATCCTACCATGCATGTTGTTATTTATTTTGTATTGAGCTTCAACATCCTCCGGCTTGATACATTGAGCCTAAACTGAGGTGAGTTATATTCGAAAATGAAGAGATAAACTATAAATTATTATCAGTTCAAGGTTTTTGAGAAAGTATCTCCTCGTTTCACAAAAGTAGCTGGGTAACAGTATTACTATCGTCTTCATAGTTCAACTTTTTGATTATCGCACATTCGTGGCTAACAATAAAATGCAAATAAAAAATAAAAAAAAAAGAATGGAGAAAATTGACTAATGAATGATACGGTGAGACCTCGGTAGGGTATAGTAATTGAAACTAAATAGTCAAGACTGAAATCAAACGCTTACCCGCCTGAGAATTGTAAAATGATGTGTATAAATCAATAGAAATCTTTCCACAAACTTTGAAACGACAATAGTTCTTCATTTTTAATCATTTGTAATAAAAGTATTAATCAGCCTCATCGTGAAAGTATATACCAAAATAACCGCCCAAGGATATAAATGTATATATTATATATTTCATAATCTAATTAGTTAATTAAATTTATCTATTTATTTCGGTGATTATAGTTCATGTCTTAAGCTATAATTTGGAATAGAATAATTGAAATCCCAGATTCTTAACGCAAGGTCGTCGATTAATAAGGCTAAAAGCAACATTAAGAAAAAAAGAAAAATTTGAAAAAAAAAAATTTGTTCAGGATCAAACTACTAATATTAGAGAACAGATAGTGATAGCGATATTTTTTTTTCATAAAGGATTTAATTCGCAACCGATATACAACAATATGATAACACTGTACATAGTGATACTTAACTTATAGAAAGAGTTGAAATTTCTGCAATCACTAGTCTATTTCTTTTCTGTTCTATTTCTTCAGTTCCATACGTCTTTGTTGAGAATTACCAAAAAAAAAGTAATCACCTAATAATTTTTTATATTCACGTTATCGGTTTGACATAAAGATTTGATTGAAAACAAACCGTCGTCAAACGCATAAATTTAATCTTGAGTCAGGATTGTATTTGAATGTTTTCAAATATGCTAAATATACTATAAAAATTATTCTGAAATAATCAGATCCAAACGCCGACATTGCAGAGCATCTAAACACACACACACACACACACATATACACAGAGTAAAAGCGTACAAATCCCAACAATATTCAGTTTTTAATATGGTAAATCATGTGGTTCAGTATCACATCCAGGTTGTAACTTATACGCTAAGTATAATTACGCAGCGGAAAGTCCCCTATAATACTGGCATAAGTTTTCTAAAATTTGTGCGCATTTTGTTTGGCCAACTTTCTGTAAAAGTACTTATTAGCAATTAATTGCACGTCATTCTATGCGTATTGAATTTAACGGCGAGAACAATGTATAGGGTAATTAAATCGCCTTTAAAAATGTTGGCGGTGTATCGCGTAGTGCAAATTTACAGACCGTTGAATAGTCTTTTATAAGATTTTTTCGTTAATTTATTGATAGCTTTATTTAATCCATCTCACCTGGAGCCCCATGCATGAAATAGTATTACATTTCAAAACTCTTAAATTAATTGCCATGAATAACAATTTATTGTTTATAATAAATGTAACGACGAAAGCTAATATGTTAGTACATTGCGGTAATCAATTCAAATGCATAGATATTCTTTGTCTTCGATGGTTACATTTATTAAATCAATAATAGATATGAAATGAAATTTGTTACATATTATTCCATGTTCTAACATTTTTTTCTTGCGAATCGTATGGTTTTTAAATCGCAGATTATTTGAAGTGCGTATAATATTGTGATAATCTCCGAAACCGTACGCCAGATTCTTATGATTGTTGCTGCAGTAATAATAAGTATACGCACTTTAATTGTAGAGAACAGAAATACGAAGAAAAGAATGAGAGAACAAAAATTTCCGGAATAATATATCATGGAACAAACTGTATTGTTGATATCATAATATATTGAATGTATTTGATGAGTCGATTTATTATCACTGTAATTCTATATGAAATAATATTCTTAATTATATTGAAAGGAAGAAAAGTTGAAAAAAAATACGTAATATTGATGGAATTATAAATGTATGTATGCTCAGAGAAGGTGTTATGTATGATATATTTCAATCTTGTTATTGTCAAAAAATGAAGAAAAGAAAACAGCCGACTGAGGTAACTTAATTAATTTATCGTTCATCCATCGTTCCATCTTCCTTGGTCATACCAATAATATTATTTTAGTTGTTTCACAATTCTAGAAATTTAATTTATAGACACTTTTATTGATTATTTTATAAAATTATTAAACATTAAGTATACCAATTACTTCTAAATTAACCGCGAGAAAACGGTAAAGAAGATTTCATATTGTAATTCTTCACCGTCTGTTGTTCAAAAATGGCGGCATAACTTTTCCACGTATGGTATGTAATTTTAGTTAACAATCACAGATGGCGCTTCCGACACGAATGTGGAAATCACCCATGAAGCACGTGCGGCTGCGAAGTTAGCCACTTGACAATCGCAACGTGAAAAAAAAACCTCGTTCGCGTCGGTGGCTACTATTCTGATGATTGTGTGTATTTTAGAATAAGAATATTGTTCAAAAACGATCATAAGCCGTTTCAGTATTCGGCTTTCAATCCAACGAGGAGATTAACGCTCAGAGCGTGGGTAATTATAGGTTTATAACAGATTATGTACCAGACAAAATGCATGAGAGCATCCTTGACGAGCATTCAAATCAATTGTTTACTCCTGCAGTCGATCTGAATGATCTTACGAGTATTATTTATTTAGTTTTCAGTTCGTTAGAACATCTTTTGAAAGTTGTCGAACTATCTGAAAACCTAGCTGCTCATTCATGTGCAACGCAATCGACGTCTGAAAATGTGTAACGGCATATAAGATTGGACAATTGCATGGTATAACGTAGTATTTTTTTTTCTATATTGCCGATAAAGGCGTGAAGTTGGCAAAAATTTTCACTCATCAGCGACAGATTAAACCAGTCGAAGGCCTGTCCGATACACGGCAGAGTTCAGAGCCGATGTTGATTCTCAGATGTTTGGTTGTGTTTGCACGATAAAGTAAGTGGACAAAGTTTCGACAACAGTTTTCGTTGTCAAAGTCCTCGCCACTCATGAATCGGTCAAAACCGTCGCGATATCCGATTCTTAGCGCAGTTCAGATTAGATCCGGTCGTGAACGGATCGTAATCGCATAAACTTCGGTCCTATGAACGTGGATTCAGTCTAATTTTGCCGGCCCAAAGCGGGGAACCGTTTACGTAGCTTGTGCGATCAAACAGCAGCTGTGTTTTCGTTCGAGTTAAGGAGTTGTAAACATCCGACTAATTATTACGCGAGCAGTTGTGTTCGGTATTCGACGATCTTTGCAATAGATTGAATTTGTTTTCTTTTGATCGTGCAAATTCCAAAATCGAGTATCATAGCTTTCGAATTAATCTTGTTTGGAACGCGATCGTTTTGTGTGGAAGTATTTTCCAGGTATTGTGACGTCACGTGATAAACAAGTGACGGACTATCGTCGTTGGACCAGCGGCCATCTTGAGAACATATCGCGAGTTAATCAGTTTTTCGCGACGCGACAATCAATCGTGTGCTAATTGCTCGCGGTATACGATGTGCGGCTTTAAAATTGAACGAATGTGCCAAGTGTACGTGGATACGTCGGTTCGTGTTAGTGTTTGTAACGTGTAGAGACAGTGACGCGTTCCAGTCGACGTAAATCACCGGATTTCGGCGTCGTCCCGTTCGATTTTCTGTTTTCATCACAATTGCGTGATGGACGCGAGTGAATTCGGGGAAGATCGTGTCAGTGTGGCAAACGTCGTTGATTCGAAGTTACAGGTTAGAGTCTTTTCACTTTATTATATACATTTATATCCATGTAACAACGGCAAACGTATATAAACTAGCCCTGTGAAAACTTTCACGACTTCATTTATACAACAATGTGTTTACTAAATTACAGTGAACAGTGAAACGCGGAAGAATTCGCGGAAGGATTCACGGAAGATTCTCGAAGCCGACGATCAGCCGAAGCCGAGGGGATGCAACGATGGGTGAGTCGCATAATTTTGAAAAATTGCCGTCTAACATTCTCTCTTCTTTTCTGTCGTGGGTGGCGTGACGACAAAATTTCCGTATGTAATATGTACAACATTTTATGATAGCGTTTGTTGAACTCATAAGATTTAAACTGCAAAGGGCATCGCTTACGATCTCCTCCCCTAATTGTAAGTTCTTCCGCAGACGCGAGATAATTGCAGTTTCATTGTTATTTTCTTTGTTCCAAAAAAGGGGAAAAAATATATCTATAGAAATCGGTGAGTTTAGTTAGCGATGTTCAATTGAACGGTGCGCATAAATGTATATCTTAGAAATTCATAGAGACTGAAAACGTGCTTCATAGTCAACTTGCGAAAAAATGTCGTGCGCTTAGATATTTTGCGAGTTGTTCATTTCGGATTCATCTACCGCGATTCGGTGACTATTTAAACGTATTCTGAATTACGCTGCATGCAATTCATGCACTTGCTACACTTTATCTACAGCTGCGTCGAACAATCGCAGTCCGTTTATATTCACACTTGGGTACGTTTTACTTTTAAATTTTCTCATCAAAGTTTTAAAATTGATTATACACGGGATGTGATTATCGCTCTTAATTGCTTATAAATGGATTCGTTTTATACATTGAATATTATTTTAAATCGCAAATCGAGGGGGTAGTTGCGTCCAAAGACGTAACGTAGAAGACAATTACCGGCAATCAGCTTTACTCCTTTTTACTCCACTTTTTCTATCTTGTACGGCTATCAGGACCATTCTGCTCTTTGCATTTTCCTCTTGAAACACTTTTTCCGTTTTTTTCGGTGTCCTTAGAGTTTCAGTTTTGCAGCTTCATTTCGCGACGCGTTAGAACATAACAAAATAGAATCCACACCAATTTCGTCACGGACTTCACCGTTTATCAATCCCAAAGTATGAAAAGGTACTAATTTAACCTTGTTTAATCATTTCTTACGCGGGTTGTTTTCTTTCCTTTTCTTTTTTTGTTTTATTTTCTAGCTGCTGTATTATTTTATAATACATGTTGCCTGGGTGTGCGTATACAATGTATACATGTCGGTATACCTATACATATATGCCTATACGTCCGAAGTGATGTACAATGAAGCGACGAGAGATAGTTTTTTCAATGAATTTACGGTAAAGCAAAGTTATTCCGGATTCAACGTGTTATTCGTTCCGCGCGTCAATATTTGACTCATACTGCATTAATGTGAATGGGAAGCGATACAGACGCTGACGAATAGACGCCGCCCGCGGCGCCAAGAGAGCGACCCGCGTACCTGCGTAACGCGAGGAACAAAACACAAGCGCGGTTTAAGAAAATAATACAATTTCCGAAACCGATTTATTCTTCGATATATATATACGACTCACGATCCTCGTATTTAGGTTTTTTTTTTTTTTTTTATCTTCCTTTCCTCATTTCGATTCATTCTTCTTTATCGGCATTCTCCACGCGCGGATTAAACGTTCAATTTGATACCCACGACGCCGTATATGTATAATACATGTATACATGGAAAAGGATAAAAATATCCGAACGTAAAGATCGACAAGTTAATTTTGTCTCATCTTATTCGATTTACTGTTTACAATTATTCGATCTAGATTAGAGTCGGGTCGTTGGTGATTTCACAGTTAAAAATCACCGCGAGAATTATGACGTTTTATCCTAATAATCACAACAATATTACAATAATAATAACAAGAATGCAATTTGAATAACTTCGTTATATTCAAATACGCGTATAACATACTTCAACACCGGTATAATATAGAGACGGGCACGGACGCGGAGAAAAATCTGTTTATAACTAGGCAACAATAATTCGGCGTGGGCGGGTGACTCGCCGCGATGTTTATCGCTTGTTTGCTTAGATAATGGAATATATCCCTGCGCATAGGAGAGGGATTGACCTATCTCCATAGCGGCATCTACGTCTATACACTTTTATATATATATATATATGGATATATAAAAACTCCCAGGCAATATGTATGATAATTTTAACATGCCCACACCTTATAATAACCCCCCCCCCCCCCACTCTATCGCATATTTTGTCTCTTCTTTTAAACTACGCGAGAATGCTTATATAATATTTTAATGTGATTT